>NC_143481.1:13492183-13778837 GCF_027475165.1 Benincasa hispida
CAGAGAAATATTTTAAACTCTAAGCATGCTTTTCTAGAGAGAGGAAGAGAAAGAAAAAACTCACCCTTGTAGAACACTTCTCTTCATGTATAACCCTCTCCTTGAGATCACGATCTCTTCTTTTCATTAACAGCAAGAAATCTTCCCGAACTCATGAACACAGCAAACAGCAAACTCAATGAATACTACCCTTAGTGACCTTGCTATTCTTCGAAAAGAAATGAAATTGTGGGATTTTTTTTAGTATTTCGGAGAGGGAAAGGAAAAACATAAATATCTTTTAGAGAGAATAATTTTTTTTAAGAGATATCTTTTCCACAACAACAACCAACCCCTCTTCTGTTTTCTGAATATAAAGAAGAAGGGGAATGAGAGTTACAATAACTCCTCACCCATCGTGAAAATAACTCCCATGTGATGGGGAGTTAAGATTAATTATATTATATTAATATAATATAATTAAAATGATTAATTAACTAACTCTTATTTAATCAATCATATAATATGCATTTTAATCCTATTAAAATACAAATCTCTCTTACAACCTGTAGTTTTAATATGAATTTCATTCATATTAAATTTTAATTTATAGTATTTATATGAATCTCATTTATATAATTAATATATAAATATTATTTAAATATTTATCTCCCATGTGCTATATAGTTTTAATTATAAATCACATTTAAAATTAACTATATAATATAATGTATCATTATATGTCATTATATTAAGCGTATTATTATAATCAATACCCTTATTTTTCTTAAATAATTTGAACAATTAAATTATTCCAAAATACTTATTCCTGGTTTAATCCTTAATGAACTAGCAAGGAGACTTTATGAACCTACATATTATAAGCTTCAATGATGTGAGATTAATTAATTAAGCTCTTTAATTAAATTAATCAACATCCATTAACTGACAGCCACTTTACTAAAGACCGACAACTGGCACTCTTCGCTCTATAGTTATATTTTTGTCCACGGATATAACCAATCAATAGTAAGTCGACCCTTCACGAATTGCTCATAACTACAATTGGTTCAAATTACCATTTTACCCCTATAGTTACATCTAACTCCTTAAGTACCACTGATCCCTCTAATGAACAAATAGTTTATAGTCTAATTATAAACTAACCCCTCTCAGGCCAACGAGAGGGTGATACCTCATTGTTAGCTATTATAGGAGTAATTCATCTACTTTTCCTAATGATGGGAAGAGTGAGTTTCATCTTGTGTAGTTATATTCCCAGCTCCCTACCCGGACAAATCCCAAAATGGTAGGCTTATTGAATCAGCAAAATTGGACACTCTCACCCATACAAATCAAATGATTGCTTTTATAGACAATAGTTCACAACTCAAGCAAGATTAAAGTTAAGTTACCTATGATCATCCTAGTGAAATGTTAGTCTCTTCAAGTAACGGTATTATAAAGAGAAACCAATCATTTCATGGTCTGGTCTTATATAAACTCTTTATACAGGATACATACACGCACATGTCTCCACATGAACGATATGGAATATATATTTTGTAACACTTACAATCCTAGTAACATTTACAAAGTGGATCGTATCCGTAGTGTCACCAGGATAAGGCATCCAATCTTATTCATATACGACAGACTTTTTAGGTTATTATTTGAACATGATCCACTTGTATGTCGACCACATAGTGTTCAAGCTACATTAAATAACCTTGGATCTTAGTTTATTGGATTGAGTCAATGCAATCTAAATGTCCAATAAAATACTTCTTGTTTATTAAATAAATAATTTATATTTACAAAATACAAACTACGAGATCCACAAGATTTAGGCACTAAATCCAACATGAAGTTTTTATGTTGTCATCTCAATCAAGTGTTGAAAAATTGGAAAATGTGTGAAATTAAATGGTTGGACAAAAAGTCAAGCAAACAAGAATAGCTAGAAAAAATCATATATCTTTAGTTTTCAAAACACTGCATCAGATACCACTGATTTTTAAGTCAACTTGCACCTCAAACATAGACTTTCTAATTTAGACCAAACAATTTTGTACCTAAAACTTCCTAACTCCACATACATGTTAACTTCATAGGGTGTTCAAATTTACTAATATGCTTTAGATAAAGGTTTAAACCTAATTTTAGTCTCAACTTTTAAATTTGTCCTATTTTGATTCTTAAATTTTTTAATTATTTGTTTTGATCTATGAACTTTTACAAACTAACCATTTTTCGTCCATACGACCATATGTTTAATTTAATTTTTTTAAAAAAAAAAAACAAGATAATGCCATCGTTTTGAGTATGTATACTAATATTTTAATGTGAGCATACTTTCAAGCTGTATAAGTTATTGAAAACACCCTTTTTTTTTATAGAAAAGTTATAGACAAGCACAAATTTGCAAGTTGATATTATATGAAAAAATAATATGACAAGAAGGAAAGTGACTTTTTCTGTTAAAATTCCATGACTAAAATAGATATTTTAGAATTTTAAGAACAAAAATGGAATAAACATAAAGTTTCAGATATCAAAATGATATTTAAACCTTCACTCAACTTAATTTAACTATTGCAATTTATATATAATTTTAGAGGTATTATAAATATTATAAAAAAATAAATGCCCATTGCTTAGTGTCCTAAAAGCTATGTGTATATCTTCATATTGTCTATGTGCTTTATAGTTATTCATGTTTGGTATCCATATAAGACCACATCCTACTTGCCACTTTACCTATAAATAATGACATTTGGTGGATCTTAAGATCACACACATTGGTGAGAAATTCACTTCAAATTTTCACTAAATTTTCATAATTTTAGTTATTTTATTTTTTATATATTATATTTTTTCCATATCTATTGTGCTCCATTGTGCTTCTCAATTTCACAACACATTATCATTTTGAGCTCTTGTTGCTTCCATCCCTGAAGGTAGATCCTAAAGATAGGTTGGTTTTTTTCTTCTTATTATAATTAATAAATTAAATGTTATTTTGCATATTTAGTACATATTAAATTTCTAATATAAATACAATATTTTCTGATAGTGTTGCCATGACAAATTTTACAAACTTAGAATTCACAGCCTTTGACATTAATGGTAATAATTATTTGTCATGGGTGCTCATGTCGAAAGTCACTTGGATCCTATGAACTTGGGAGAAACAATTAAAGAAAGAAGTACAACATCTAGCCAGGACAAAGCAAAAGCTATAGTTTTCCTCCATCATCATCTCTGCGAGGGATTATAAATTGAATATCTTACAATAGAAAATCCTCGTATCTTGTGAAAAATTTTTAAAGAAATGTATGATCATCAAAAAAACAATTATTCTTCCTAAAGCTCGTTATGAGTAGATGCATTTAATACTACAAGATTTTAAATCAGTAAGTAATTACAATTCCACATTATTTAAAATCAGTTCAAAATTATTGTTATGCGGAGAGAAAATTACCAATGTTGATATGTTAGAGAAGACATTTTTTACATTTCATATCTCGAATATACTTCTGCAGCAACAATATCGAGATAAAGGTTTTAAACAATATTCTGAACTAATTTTATGTCTTCTCATGGCCGAACAAAATAACAAGTTATTGATGAAGAACCACGAATCTCGACCAACTGGAATAACACCATTCCCTGAAGTGAATGTTGTGAATGTTAATAATCGTGGTCGAGGTCATGGTCATGTTCGAGGTCGGACCGTGGCAGAGGAAAAAATAATAATTACTATTTTTGTGGTGATCGTTCTAATCATTCAAATTTCAAAAGAACCATACAAAATGATGATCAAAAAGGAAAAGTCTCACAAGATAAGAGTTCAAAGAGTATTGAAAATAAATGATTCTAATTCAGAATGACTGGGCATTGATCAAGTACCTGTCATACGCAAAATATTTAATTGACCTCTATCAAGCCTCCTTGAAAGAAAAAGAGAAAAATGTGGAAATTAACAAATTTTGCATACCAGGATAATGACATATTTGACCTATCCCATATGACAATTTGGATGTAGCGGACTTATTTGAATCTCCTGAAGAGAAGATTGTTACAGTTGATGGAACTTCAAGTGTTTCTTTTCACTTTGAGAATATCTAGACTTAATGTTGTTGTTCTCTTTTATCTATCTTCATGTTTTTTTTAGTAACTTTTGTATATTTTAAGTGTTATTTTTTGTATTGTAATTATTTTTTTTTTAATGAAGAAACATGGATCATTTTCATATGTTGGGTGATTCAAAAATGAGCAAAGAATATCTATGTCTAGTAGACAGTGCAATTACACACACAATACTTACAAATAAAAAATATTTTTCTAAATTGACAATGTTGAAAGCAAAAGTAAATACAATATCAGGTTTTACAAACTTGATCGAAAGTTTTGGAAAAGCAAATATTATTTTACCTAGTGGAACAAAATTTACAATTGACAATGCATTGTTCTCTAGTCAATCAAAAAGAAATCTTCTAAGTTTTAAATATATATATTCAAATGGTTATCATATTGAGACTGATAGTAAGAATAATGTGGAATGCCTATATATTATCTCTACTGTCTCAAATGAAAGACATATATTAGAAAAGTTTCCGGCTTTATCTTCTGGACTGTATTATACTCATATACGAGTAATTGAAATATATGCAACAATGAATCTAAAGTTCATGAATCCAAATATATTTGTTATTTGATATGATAGATTGGGTCATCTAGGGTCTATAATGATGAGAAGAATTATTGAGAATTCAAGTGAACACCCATTGAAGAGCCAGAAGATTCTTCAATCTAATGAATTATCATGTGATGCTTGCTTTCAAGGCAAATTAATAATTAGACCATCCCCAGCTAAAGTGGAAACTGAATCATCTACATTTTTAGAACGAATTTATAGTGACATATGTGAACCTATTAACCCACCAAGTGGACCATTTAGATATTTTATGGTATTAATATATGTATCCAATAGATTGTCACACGTATGCTTATTATCAAGTTGAAATCTTGCATTTGCAAGATTACTTGCTCAAATAATTAAGTTAAGAGCACAATATTTTGATTATACAATTAAGACCATTTGTCTTGATAATGCTAGTGAATTTACATCCCAAACTTTTGATAATTATTGTATGTCAATTGAGATAAGTATTGAACATCTTGTAACTCATATTCATACATAAAATAGTTTAGCATAATCATTTATAAAACGTTTGCAATTAATTGTAAGACCATTACTTATGAGAGCTAAGCTTCCTTCATCTGTATGAGGACATGCTATTTTGCATGCAGCGTCACTTGTACGCATTAGGCCAATAGATTATCATAAGTATTCGTCGTTACAATTAGCTTATGGTCATGCACCTAATATTTCCCATCTGAGAATTTTTTTATGTGTAGTATATGTTCCAATTGCTCCACCAACAACGCACTAAGAGGAGTCCTCAAAGAATGTTAAGAATATATGTTAGATATGATTCCTCATCAATTATTAAATATCTTGAACCCTTGATGGGTGATGCATTTACTGCACGATTTGATGCTTGTCATTTTAATGAGACAAATATTCCAACACTAAGGGAAGGAATTAAGAAATTGGAAAAAGAAATTACATAGAATGCATCGTTATTGTCTCATTTAGATTTCTGTATAGATCAATGTGAACTTGAAGTTCATGAAATAATTCATTTACAAAATATAGCAACCAAATGCATTTATAGATGTAAAGAAAGTAACTAAGTCACATATACAAGCTGCAAATGTCCATAAAAAATTGATATCCCAACACAAAAAGTTGTCACTAATAAGTCTGGAACACGTCAGAAGCATGGTAGACCAGTGGGTTCCAAAGATAAAAATCCTCGAAAACGAAAAATAATTAATAGTAAAAAAATACTTGGTTGAGGATGTAAATACCTATGAAGAAATCATCGACATGACTAGTGAGAAATGTGAAATACCTAAAGATAATAATGAGATTTCAATATACTATGTCATGACAGGAAAAAGATGGAAACAAACTAATGTAGTTATTGACAACATTTTTGCTTATAATATTGCTCTTGATATTATATCTGAAAATGAGGATCTTGAACCAAAATCTGTTGAAGAATGTCGACATAGAAAAGATTGACTTAGTGGAAAGAAGTAATGGAGGCAGAATTAAACTCACTTTCAAAATGGAAGGTTTTTTTACTGATATTCCGAACACCAGAAGGTATCAAACCTGCAGAATACAAATGGGTATTTGTGAGAAAAAGAAATGAAAATAATGAGGTCACAAGATACAAAGCAAGACTAGTTGCACAAGGGTTTTTACAAAGACCTGGTATTGATATGAGGAGACATATTCTCTAGTGGTGAATACAATTACACTAAGATATTTAATTGGTCTGATTGTATATGAAAATCTAGACATGCATCTTATGGATGTAGTTACAGCATATTTATATGGATCTCTTGTTAATGATATTTATATGAGAATCCCATAAGGATTTAAGGTACATGAAACATAATAATCAAATTTCTAGGAATTGTACATGAAACATAATAATCAAATTTCCAGGAATTGTATTCAATAAAATTATATAGATGTTATATGGATTGAAACAACCAGGACGAATATGGTACAATTTCCTGAGTAGATATTTGTTGAAAGAAGGATATCAAAATAATCCAATATGTTTGTGTGTTTTATAAAGAAATTACAATCAGGATTTGCTATTATAACTATATATGTCGATGACTTGAATATAATTGAAACTCCTGAAGAGCTTTCAAAGGCAATAAAATATCTTAAGAAAGAATTTGAAATGAAAGATCTCGGAAAAACAAAATTTTGCTTTGATTTGCCAATTGAGCATTTAGTAGATGGAATATTTATTCATTAGTGAACTTATACAAGAAAAATTTTGAAAAGATTTGATATAGGCAAAGCACATCCATTAAATATTCCAATGGAAGTCCGTTCATTGGATATAAAGAAAGATATATTTCGACCTCGAGACGATAATGAAGAACTTCTTGGTTCTAAGGTACCATATCTTAGTGCAATTGGTGCATTTATGTATCTTGCTAATAATACAAAACCAAATATTGCATTTTCAATAAATTTATTAGCTAGATATAATTCTTCTCCTACAAAAAGATATTAGTATGGAATTAAGTATATACTATGCTATCTCCAAGGAACAATCGATATGGGTTTTTTTTATTCAAATAAATCAAATTTTTCTATATCATGGTTATGCAGATTCTAGATATTTATCTGATCCGCACAAAACTGGATCTCAAACAGGTTATCTATCCACATGTGAATGAACTACTATATCATGGCGATTGGTGAAACAAACCATAACGGTCACTTCCTAAAATCATGCTGAAATTCTTGCAATTCACGAGGCTAGTCGAGAATGTGTATGGCTAAGATCAATGACTTAGCACATTCGTGAAACATGTGGCTTATCTTCTAATAAAAATCTTCCAACGATATTATATGAAGACAACACAGCTTACATAACTCAAATTAAAGGAGGATATATTAAAGGAGATATAATAAAGCATATTCCACCGAAGCTTTTATACACTCATGATCTTGAAGAAAATGGCGACATCACTGTACAACAAATTTGTTCGAAAGGATTGTTAGGGTTGATGCTCTAAATCTCGTAGTGTTCTGTAGTTTGTAAACACTTGTATAGATAAACATTTTGTGATTTATAATATATGACATTTTTATTCACATTGTCTATGAAATATATGATATTTTAGTTGCATTAACCACAAACCAATAAACTAAGATTCATGGTTATCGTTGTAACTTAAACATGTATGTGGAGACATATAAATGGATCGTATTTTAAGTGATGACCTAAATGGTCTGTAGTATATGGATAAGGCTGGATACCTTATCCTGGTGACACTACAAGTATAGCCCGCTTTGTAGATGTTACGAATATTGTAAATTGCTGCAAATAATCTAATCCTGATCATTCGTGTATTAGACATGAAAGCGGGGACATTTTATACAAAGGAGTTTGTATAAGACAAGACCATGAAATGTTTAGTCTCGTTATATAACGTCGTTCATAATTGAGACTTTCATTTCACTAGGATGACCATAGGTAATATGACCTTAATCTTGAGTGAATTGTGAACTCTTGTCTATAAGGGCGGTCATTTGATTTGCATGGGTGAGAGTTGCCAGATCGTCAACTCAACAAGCCTACCATTTTGGGGATTCTTCTGAATGAGGAGCTGGGAACTCAATTACACAATATGGAATTCACTCATTTCCCAAAGCAGGGGTAAGTAGATAAATCGCTCCCTTAAAGGCTGATTTCGGGTCTTGAACAATGTGGCGTCACACCTTCTCTTGGCCCGAGAAGGGTTTAGTCATAGTGGAACTATGATTTATTATTCATTAGAGGAATCAGTAGTACTTAAGGAGTTAGATGTAACTACAGGGGTAAAACGGTAATTTGGTCCAACTATACTTACGAGCAATTTATGAAAGGTCATCGTACTGTTGATTGGTTATATCCAATGGACACAGAAATATATCTGTAGTGCAGCTGTCGGTCTTTAGTGGAATGCCCGACAATTAACAGATGGTGGATAATGTGATTAAAGAGTTTAATCAGTTATTCACGTATCGTTGGAGCTTCAAGCCATAGGTCCATAAGGTCCCCTTGGTAGCTCAATGGATTCAAGTTGAGAATCAGTTTTTAGGTTAATTTGAAATGTACAAATTAATAAGAGGGAATTTGATTATATATGGTATAATTAAATTAATTAAATTATATATGATATAATTGATACAATGTATTTGATACATTATTATTTAATTGGAGGAAGTAATAATGGAATATGATTCAAATATAATTTCTATGAATTAGATTCATAGTTATTAAATTTAATATAAATACGATTTATATTAAATGTCATAAAATAAAGAAAAATGACTATAGTTTATATATTTTATATGATGCAATATTAAAACTATAGGTTATAAATATAATATGATAAGTTAGTTATCATATTTATTTATATTTATTAATTATTTGATAATTAAATTTCTTTTTCTCCATAACCATCTTTAGTGGGTAGTTATACGGTTTTCTGGCAAATTGGGATAAAATAAAATTATTTTAATTATTCTAAAACACAAGTGAAAAACTTATGAGATTATCAATCAAGTGCCTACACGATCACTTGAGAGACTATACGATAGTTTCAATATCTAAACAATCGAGTATCTAGTATATACGATAGACTTTCTTATCTACACGATATTGTTATCGTTTACTCGACCGTCTTCCTCCTCCACTCTAACCAAAATAAGCCAGAGCCCACCACTTCTGGATTCTCACATCGAGAATACCAAGGTAATCTTGTGGTAGTGTCCGGTTAGTTTGAGGATCGAGTTGCTGCTCATTACTGTTCGAGGGAGTTCGAGTTGTTGCTCGCTGCATTCATGAACGATCGAGGGATTGTATTTGAAGAAGGGTTCTTCAAAGGTATAGTTTCTTAATCCTTTGTTTTTATTTCGAAGCATGTTATAATTTAAGTTTTGTGCATAATCTGTTTTATATAATTGTAAATGTTTGAGTTCATTCACAATGGAGTTTGGACGATCCGCTTTCGCTCAAAGGTCCTATGTAAGTAGATTTCCTTCAAAGATAACCTGGCAGACTTATTTAGAAAGGCATTACCAACCGCAACTTTTGAAAATTTTATGCATAACATTGGAATGCAGCGACTCAGAGATCTTAAGTGATGTTTTCATAAGGGGTAGTAAATATATTGTATTCTTTTAGGAGTATATATTATATGATGTATTTTTTTTCCTTCACTAGGTTTTTTTCCCATTGGGTTTTTCCTAATAAGGTTTTAACGAGGTATATTTCATATATATATATATATATATGAGCATCTAAGGGGAAGTATTGTAAATATTATAAAAAAATAGATGTTTATTACTTATTGTCCTAAAAGCCATGTGTCAAGCTTCATATTGTTTATGTGCCTTGTAGTTATACATGTTTGGTGTCTATGTAAAACCACATTCTACTTGCTACTTTGCCTATAAATAGTGACATTTTGTGGATCTTAAGATCACACACATTAGTGAGAAATCCACTTCAAATTTTTACTAAATTTTCATATTATTAAATTTTTATAATTTTAGTTATTTTATTTTATTATTATATTATATTTTCTCCATATTCATTATGCTCTTCAATTTCACAATCAGGGACATTATGTCTTTTATTATTGAGAATTATGATTATTATTTTACTTGATAAAAAAATTGATTTCAAACTAATAGTAAAGAGTAACTAATTTAAGATTCATTAAATGTATAAGAACTAAATCTAAATGTGATTTAAAAGGATATGACATCTAAAATAGATTGGAATTGATGGACTTTTTTTCACTGAGCAATTCACATGGGGTGCAAAGCAGTCAGAATCTATCACACTCCCATGAAAATTTTCTTGAAAGTGATAAAAAGTTGGTTTTAAATTTTGTCTTTTTATGTTAAAGGAAAAAAAAAGCTAGCATCGAATTCAATATATGATTAAAAACAATTTAAGACATTTTTTCTTTTTTTTTTTTAGGGGAGTTGATCGAGATTATTCTCGGTGCATTAACATTGTTTATTACAGTTGCAACCATTCATATTTGAATGTAATAAAAATATTATCCTTACTACATTTTTAGAATGATCATGAAATACATACTATACGAATATGTTTGGATTAATTTTATTGTACAAAAAAAATATATATTATTAAACACTTGAAAAGACATTTCTAGAAAATTAACACTGAAACTTGAAGAAAAATTAAATTTAATAACCCAAAAATCTAAGATAGTACTTACTCTCTGATGTCCAAAGTTTAAATTCTCATCTTACGATCGTAGATTTTTTTCTTTAAATTAAAGATGCAAAAAATTAAATTGGCAATAAAATGACATGTTGTGAGAATAATGTTCAAATATTCAAGAAATGGTACATTGTTAATTGCTGTAAAAAGGGGAATTGGAGTATATAACATAATTTTATTTTTTAATTAGAAAAATGAAAAAACCGAAATTTAATAAGAATTTTAGTAAATCTGTTGTGCCGCATGACCTGAATTGTTCTAATTTCCTTTGCCTCAGTGTAATTGTTGAAGACTAAATTATTAACTAAATAGTATAGTTATTAATTATTAATTAAATAAAAACCAAAATACAAATATATTTTTGCATTTAAACAAATAGTCTTTTTCTCTCCAACTATCTCTTTGAATATATCTCCTAATTTGATTAATATAATTTTCCATTTAAACCAATAATCTTTCGTGATTTTTCTCTCCAAATATCTGTTATGTATCTATCTTTTATTTGAAAATTTAGTTTTATCTAACTAATTTTTTATTTCTTTTTGTTACAAGATTCAATGTTTATCTAAATCTTTTTTCGTTTATTTGTACATATTGTTATTTATTTGTTTTCATCTTTTTCCAATGTATTCGTTTGTATTCTTATCATGTTTTATTTCATTTTTGTTAATATGAAGTTATGAGATTTAGTTGATCTATATTTACACATATAGTGTAGTTGTAATGTGGAATTATAAAGGTTTTAACCATCATGTTTCATGATTCTTAATTATAATGCTATAGTGCATCTTCCTAAAATTCTACTAATATCAATATAAGTTGGTAATTAGTTAATATTCATTTACATATACATATATAAAGCTATTAGATTTAACTAATTTACCTTTACACATATAGTGCGATCAAGTTTAATTATGGTTTTGGCTTTCTTATTTATTTCTGGAATAAGTGTGGGTTCGATAAAATCAAATTTTGACTTAATTTGAGTTTAATAGATGTCTGAGATCTAATAAATTAAATTTACAATAGATTAGATTAAAATATTTTACTTTTCAAGATTTTGAACGTAAGTTTCATAATTTTGGAAGTTTAATGTATTTATTTTAAATTTAAATTTTAGAACCAAGTTTAGTAAGAAAGATTATATCTATTATTGTTGTTATTATTAAAAGTTTTTAGGCTAAAATAACATATAAAAAATAAAAGGAAATTTAAAGAGAGAGAAACCTAGTTATCTAGCAGCCACACAAAGCTCCACCCCCCTCCATGCGAGCCCCCACCTTATTCTCCTCCTTCGCATGAAAAGCAACACCCTGTGCTTCACACCATCATTCATGTCATTCTGCTCGACTTCAATCCATCACATTCCATCGACCACCTTATATCGTCGTTTTTGTTGAGATCTTCGTCATCGCAGAAGTTCACTTCGACAAGTGTCATGGATCTTCTTATCTCATTCACTTTTTTTTTCTCATTTCCTCTCTCACGTTTGGTGTGTGGTCATAAGAAGAATTGGCCAATAGTGTTTAGGTGATATTTAGGTAAGTATATGAGGCTTTTTTGTAGGTTTTAGCTAAAGCTTTAGTTTTTATGTGATATGGTTGGCTTCAATTAAATGAAAAATTGTTTTGGAGTTCGGTGATAATTTTAGTTGCCGTTAACAAAGGGTGTTCAAAGACGTCTGATTTAAATGTAATGTAATACTACATTGTATTTGCATAATAGTACAATATATTTGCATTGAATTAGCTTTTTTGGATTTGTTTTAGTTTGTGGTGTATAATTTTATTAGGTTTAGTGTTCAGGGTAATTTGGATATTTGCTAACTAGTATTTTTATTTTAAAAAATTGTTTTGCTACTTTTAGGATTTTGAAAACTTTTTACTATTTTTCTAAATAAAAATTAAAAATTTTCTGTTTATCTTGTCAACTCAAGAAAAAATGATGAATAGATTTGCTATTTTTCAAAACGACCATCCAAATTGATAACATAATCAGGGCTATGGAATGAGGCATGGGCCCAATAAAGATGGCTTGAACGTTGACCATGAGTTTGTTTAGACCCGTTTGATGCAATTCGTCGATTTCGTTCCTAAATTAGATGGGCTATTTGTTTATTCGTTTTCGAAAATTAGGTTTGTTCTTCACAAGGAAAGAAAATTTTGAATTCTTAAACAAATTCCAAAAAACTAAAACTAAAATTTCAAATACTTCTATTTTAGGCTTGATATTCACTTTTTAAAAGTTAAAAAAATAAAAAAATAAATAATAAATAAAAAGGAGATTTTCAAAAATAAAAAAATAAATTAAACTATTTACACAAAATAACAAAATTTTAATCTTAGGCTTCTATCGGTGATAGAAACTAATAAAAGTTTACCACTAATATCTATCAGTATCTATTAGTGTTATTTTTTTGTTATTTCTGTAAATAGTTTGACATATTTTCTATCTGTAAAAATTTTCTTTTAAAAAACTTGTTTTGCTTTTCAATTAAACTAAAAACTCAAATGTTTCTTTTAAGGTGAAAAGATTGAGACAAAAGAAGCATAAATTTCAAAAACATAAAACAAAAAACAAAATCTTTATCAAACTGACACCTTAGTTTTCAAAACCTTGTTTAAACTTTTAAAACATAAAAAATAATAACAAATAAAATAAAGAAAAAACACAGAGATTGAAGTAGTGTCCATTAACTTAATTTTCAAAATTTAATAACCAAAAACCAAAGGGTTATCTTGGGATGAATCCATAATTTCCACTGGCTACTATTAAAATTTTCTCAAAAGGAAAAGTGGCCAGCAAGTTGGGCATTCTGAGTGCCAAGAATGATAATCGAGACTTGAGAGTAGATTGAAGGTGGGGTATTTGAGTTATGGTCTTATTTTTTCTTTCTTTATTTCCTTTTTCACATGGGGAAGATGGGCTCACATTGGATGTTTGTACTTCAATTAGGTTAGGTCCAATAAATGATATTGTGACAGTGTGAGACATACTTGGCCCAGTTTTTACAAACTGTTAGAGCAGCCAGCAGCAACATCAGCAACCAGACAGCACTGCTGCACCAGCTTGACTGAGTCAAATATCTCTCAACCGTACAAAATTTCTGTCAATAATTGAAACCTGAAAACATAAGAGACTTAGAGGAAGAAAAACAAATAGCATAAGAAGAATTCTGTTATATGTGACAACAGTTAGGATCAAATGAGAGTAAGAATATGAACAGAACAAAGCAAATCGGAGATTACTTTTGAATAGAGTTATACTTTACAATATGGAAATTAATATGAATTAGAGGCTTTATATTTAACACTGCTTCTGAGCACTTGAATCAAATAAGAATAATCACAAGAATGTGGCAACTGGAGCAAACTATCCATGAAGAAATGAAATTCCTACGGCCTCTCGAGTAAATATCAGCCTCAGCAATCAGAAAACAAAAGGAGAAAAAAGAAAAAAGAACTTTACATCTACGTCACCTGTTTCGTGGAATTTCTTATACATTAAACTGGATTTGATTGAAAACCAAGTGACAACTTATCCAGACAAGCCCCGTAGAACACGGTTTTTTGGTTATATATGTGTAGTAGTGAGCTCTGGTTGTCTGAGGAAGAAGATGGGAAGGATGGACAAAGGAAGCTATTCATTAGAATCACATTATACTGCAGTTGCATTTAGATTCCAGCTTTGGAGGTTTCGCGGTGTCTACTTGATTCGGAAGGCCTACATTTCGAATGGTGACTCGTCGATGTTCTCATCATTTTTCGTCTTAGCAATAGGAGACTTTGAACTCATTTTGACATGTCGCTGTCTAGGTTTTTGTGATTTCATAGCCTGTTTGCCGCCTGTTCTATGGCGCAGATCACTTCTGTTAGTGTTAGATTTCCCCAAAACATTGGTCGTGAGGCTTCCAATGTAACCTCATTTTCCTTTTCCTTCTCTTTTTCCTTCTCAATTGCTATGGTAGCAGCCGAGTAGGCTAGATCATAAACAATGGAACTACAGAAAAGTATTGTATCTGTTGCCTCTTCAAGTGTCAAGCTTCTTACCACCTTTGTTTTGCCCTGATAATCAACAATTACTGTCGACTCTTCTGCAAAACAGAGTTTTATCAGGGAAAGGAGCCAGATTGAAAGAAAATTCATCAAAAGCAGGTTCAAAGTAACTTAAGATAATTTCAAGACCAGTATTCCAGAAATTTAAGAACTTAAAACAGCTGCAAGGAGAGAACTGAAAGAATAGCATATAATTCACCATCTAAGAAACTTTCATACCTAGGATCCCATCAGATTTTTTAGTATTAATAACAGAGGGTGTTAGATCCTGGTCAGGCCCACTAGGAACCACAGATTCCACTTCTTCCAGTGGGATCTTTGATATTGTTGATATATCATCCTGTGAACCTAGAGCTATCACCTCAGCTATTTGTGTGGCTTCTTGTTCTGATATTGTTGTCATTGGATGAGTGGAAAGATTTATACGTTCATCTTCAAACACATCACCATCCAGCATGTTGTGTCCCTCCAATTTGGAACAGTCGAAAGTTGGATCCCTATCTGAGACACTCCTACCACCTGATGAGTCCTCCCTGTTCACATGCGAAGGATAATAAACCATTTTGGAAAAAAAATGTCCCCAAGAAATTTTTCAAAATGAAACTGACGGCATACCTTGACAATTCTGAGGTACAAGCGTCCAGTTTCCTACATTTGTCGCATTCAAGTTTATCCTCCACTACATCAGCTACCGCAATTGAAGAGGTATCATCTGACTCGGCATTTTCAGAAGCTAGTTCAGGTTTCTGAGAAAACATAGTAGTTCCCTGGCTTGAAAAACGCTCTAAATTAACCACACAAAAATCCACATTTTCCTCTTGGTTACAAGTTTCAAAGCCCGATAAAGGATGGGCATTGGCAGGTATTCCGGTAGAAGCTACCTCAGAGTAGTGAGATTTTTTCACGCTAGTTTCACCTTTTTTGTTCTCCAAATCCCCTTTCCTTAAACTTAGTTGTCATTGCTTTCGTGCTTCAATCTGTCTGGCTGAGCTAAAATCAGCTGACGATGATGCAGAAAAACTATTGAGTCCAATAGAGCTTCTCAAACTGCTCATGCTATCTCTTGCAAAAGATAGATCATCATAAGATATGGTACTTGCAGTAAAAGTTCTTCCTTGGACAACAGGGCCCTTACTGCTGCTTGACCTCCTTAACAATATAGAAATTCCTGCACCTTCTGATGAATCAAATCTCAAACTTTGATAGTTCATTATGCTGAAGAGGTTGCTGATATCCAGATCTAGTGTCGGGTTGGCTCCCACTAATAGCTGATTGGCCCATCTCCAAATGGCTTATAAGGCTATGCTGACTTTCCTCCACTGGGTTTCGGAGGGGAAGTTTTCTTCCACGTAGCTTGGACCTTGTTCAGGATAATCTGCTTCATCTTGCTCAACATTGCCCACAGACGTAGAAATCCTAGAATCACCCAAATCGGTGGCTGGGGAAGAGTCGGGAGAAATCCCCAGTGAATTCACCTTATTGAATGGTTTATCTTCTTCATATTTTACTGAAGACAACCCGGACAAGCTTTCAGTGATTGAAATCATATTTTGCGAGATGGTTATGCTAAGATGTTTTTCTTCCCTGCTGCATTCTGGACAAAGATTAACATTATTTTCCTCTGTGTCAATAACACGATACCTGCAACCACATCTGGAACACACAACTGTATCTTCAAGGCACACAATCTCTGAAAAAATCACCCCTCTGGACATGAGAAGAATCAGAAGTGGAACTTATATCTGGTATAACAGCTTCGTATCTACTATCTCCAGTGACAACCGCATCACAGCCAAGTGCAGGACCACTATCAAGTGACTTAATACCATGAATGGGATCTTCATCAACAATATCCATCTTATCAAAGGCAAATATTTCTTCATGACTGTCATGATATGGTAATTTCTCACATTCATTGGCCATATCATACTGATTGTGGTCACTCCTGTATCAAGTGCAATACATGTACCATGATCAGAACTTGCATTACTGCTGGTTGTGAATGAGAAATTCCTAGAAATCAGAGAACAATGTGCAGAACTTGCCTTGCCCGTGTAAAAAGTGGTGCTGGGTACACTTGATAAAAGTGGCTTAAACATATTTGGGCTTTTTCGATCCTGGAGAAAAACAAGTCCATGAGTACCATTAGATGAAATGTGAACTCCAGTGAACTACAAAAGGATATGAAGAAAGGGGATTGAAGCAAGTCAACAATGTAGATTGAAACTGAAATATAATTTTATAGTTTTATTTACTACCAAATTCGAAATCTTTCTTTAACAAACAGCCAATTGCACTTGCAGCAAATTTTTACATTAAGACAATAGGAGAGTTGAAATTTTTTTTTTCCAGTTTCTCAATTTGTTGATATGATTACCACGTCAAATTTCAAATAATAATATTGAAACAGTGCCAATAAGAGTATATCACGTGAATGTAAAAAATAATCTGAGAAAACAAAAACAAATTTACAGCTTATTTATACCAAAATGTGACTTCCAAGCATATAAAATAATACCATTCAAAAACTAAAAAAATAAAATGCATACCAAATGTCGAATCGTCGGATCAAGAGATCTCTTAGGAGCAGAACTAGAAGAAACTATTCTGTGTTTCTTGGAGAAGGCCAGAGCTTTGTTATTTGAAAAAGAAATCCCTCCTTTTGACAATGAATTATCTAAATTACCAACGGGAATTGACTGCAAGGAGTCTAAATCATCATAACCAGACGAGGCGATAGAACCTCCGCTGTAAGAGCTATAACGATCTCGATCATGACTATGAGATGAGTTGATACTCCTAGGAGCAGTTGGAGACATTAATTGCCTACCGTATTTGGGGGCAAGGTCCTTACTGTTTTGGGAAGCTGGTGAGGATCCTCTCACATATGATGCTGGCCGGTCAGCCAGAGATGTCCGGAGGTTAGGGGGGGATCAGAGGAGAAACCATGAATATTGGTTTGCCATGCTCTTATTTTAGGCGAGGCAAAATTTCCTCTGACTAACTTTATGGGTGAATTTCCCCTTGCCCCAGATATAACAACAGTTATGTTGGACCCTGTGCTCAACCTCCTGGGAGTTGGGGTGGAAGACCGTGGCACAGATATTGGTGGTGTACTTGAAGGAAGTGAAGATCTTCTAGTTGGGTAGTTGATCTTCTAGATGGTGTAGCATGTCGTAGACTCGGAGTTGGGCTGGAATGTGGGGCTGACAGTTGCCTTCCCCACAATTGAGGCACACTGTTTGCTGACCTAGGAAATGGGCTTAAACGACTAGGACTTGGACTACCCTTACTCATACTGCTTCTGTGACTTTTTTCCATCTATGAAAACAATACTCTTCAGTATTTCAACAAAGATGTACAGAACATCAAATAGCTCAATTGTAAAAACACCTCCTAAAGACTGTATCCAACATGATCATAGGGTAATTATTATACCATATAAATAGTTTAATCACACATACCGTGGATGATCTCGATATGGAAATGGCAAGGCCTCCCCCTGCTTGCAATAGTAACTAGAGGCGGCTCATCATCCAATGAAGGGAAAAGAGGGGTGTCAGGAAGTGTTAACAACCTTGAAATTGATAATACAGAATGTTTTGTGAGAACAAAGAGAATGGGAATCGATTATTCAGCTTCAAACAAACAATATGATAAATAAGTAGCAGCAGTACCGTTAAAATGAGTACTTATTTCAACCATCAAAAAAATCTCACAGGCAAGTTTGGTAAAAACAAATAAATAGGTATAAATTAGTAAGACTACCAAAAAGACATACAAGCATACCAAAAAGACATACAAGCACTCCTAATAATTATAAGGAATGGGTTTAACAGTAAGTCACTAGAAATTGGAATAAGGCCACTAACCAGTCATAGTCATTTTTCTCCGCTTTACATTATTATTAAGCAAATCACTATTCTCTCCATGAACAAGAATGGAGATACCAAGCTTCGAATCTGAAAAGTGCCTCAACTTTGTAGCTGCAGAAACAATTGAATAGTTTATGGAAAGTGAAGGATTGACAGTCAAATTAAACTGGTTGGATTTTATATTTGGCAGCAGAAAATGCTTAAATGAGAAAATAAGGTTAGCTCGTAATTACAAAATGAGTCCTCTAAGTCCTCTGCCAACTGAAGCAGGAAACCCTCTCTTTCTCGAGTCAGCTTTTCATTGAATAAAGCAAGATCGTCATCTTTCTCTCTTATGCGCACAACACTCTCAAAGTTGTGGCCTCGCTTATGATTACCACCTTTGGGCTCTCTACCAGGAGAGCTCCTCAATGCAGGAGAATGAGGTATTATCATCCAGCCAACAACAGTCTAACCTTGTTACTTCAACTTATCCACATGGCTCAAAGGAACAACAATCAATTACCTAAATCAGCAACATATGCTATTTCCTGTACAACCAAGAAAAACATGTGTATTGTTAGCCAATTATACGCCCCATCCAAAACAAGCAACGAATACCCATCGTTTTAAATACATGTAACATAATTCCACCCGGACCGGCCACGTCTAACTAAGACCAAATCCTCCTGAATGAATGCGCAAATGCATACACTAAAAAATACGTGGAGGCACAAAAAAACACACAAAACACGAAACACACAACACAAAATGTAAAACATCGAAGCTTAGGTATTCAAAGCCCAGTTGATAAGCCAACAATTTGAGATCCTTGCCATGTAATGCGACCTTTAAACCCTAGTCTCAATAGAAGGCGCAGCAAAGTATAAATAAACAATTACTCAAAATCCACCCTCCACACCCACAAAAATCAAATGAAGTTCGGATTAATAGCAATAATTCATCGTCTGAAATAGAAACCGGAAGTGGACAACTTACTGAAATTCTCCAAGTCAAGAAGGTCCATGAAGATAGTGAAGTAGGCAGCTGGTGGAGTTTTAAGACCTCAAAATCGGCCCTACGAAGCTGAAAAGGCAATTGGAAAATATACGGACTGTTGACGCCCGGATCTACAGCGTTGATGACGATACAGATTGGAGAAGAAAGAGATCGACCAAGAATCAAGGAGACCTAAAACAATTTTCCGGCATTCTCTCAGAAACGAAGAGAATAACTGGAGAGAGTAGAGAGTGGAAATTTTGGGGAGTAACTAACCTCCGTAATCACGTTTAGATTAGCTTCTTTCCTCAGCTTCAAGCTTTCATTTTCCTTTTGCTTTCTCAGTTACTCTTTTTTCTGCTGCGACATTTTCTCTTGTTTTTCCCTTTTTTTTTTTTCCTCATGTTTTTCCCTTTTTTTTTTCCTTTCCTTTTTCTCCCCCCTCCCTCCTTCGTCTTTTTTCCCCTAAATTCTCCATTTGTACGATAATGCCACACGTTGGGTGAGCAATGTGATTTGAAAAATCAAGTCAAATGATCGACATCGGCCAAATCGAAGGCGGACGGGAGGTTTATTAGTCGATTTGGTCGGCAGCCAATTTTTTTTATTTAGAAAATCGAATAGTCGGTCGGACAGTAAAAAAAATATCCCAAATCTCGACCGAACCTAACCAACCATAATATAATATAACTAGGGTTGGCAAAAATCTTCACGGGGATCGGGTCCCTGCGCGTCCACCCCCGATCGGAGCAGAGAATTCTCGATTTGATCGGGGTCGAACCGAAAATTATAACCGAGTCCCCAGTCGGGGACAGGGCGAGGATGGGAGAGTATCCTACCTTGTCCCCGTCCCCACCTTCAATTGGCGAGGACAGGGGTGGGGATGGGGAGTCTCTCCATCCCAGCCTCATTGTCAACCCTAAATACAACGCATATATATTTACATATAATATTATTAAGTAAATATATTATTATATAATATTTTAATTTTAAATATTAGAAAATTGATTTTCACCCATGATTCATTGAGCTCGATTTTAAAATTTCTAACATTGATTTGGTTGGTTTCGGTGCCAATTTTTGTAGAAAAAACTCGACCTAACTGATGATCACCCCTAGTTATTACCATTCAGTATTCCCTATTCTGTTCCCTTTTCCTATATCCATAAGTTTTTTTTTTTTTTTTGTAAGCTTTTTCCCATCCATTCCTTACCATTCTTTTTATGCTAAATGTGAATAATGAATACTAAAGCATCTAAAGTCCACTGTAGTTTATCTTATGGATGCTTATGGCCCAAAAAAATTGAATATATATTTTGTTAAAGACGAACAAAAAAAAAGATCAAACCAGTCGATTTGTGTCGAACCTGTCAGTCGATCGATTTTTACCCATAGTTCGGCGTGTTGAGATTGGTGTCCTAAATCTCATTTTTGTAGTTTGTAAACTCTATATAAACAAATTATTATTTTATGAGCATACTCTCAATCCAATAAACAAATGTTCTAGGCTATTTTATGTAATTTAAACATGTATGTAGAGGACATACAGATGGATCATGTTTGTAAAGACATACAAAAGGTACGTAGTAGATAGATGAGGCTGGGTACCTTATTCTTGTGACACTATGGATAAGACTGGGAATCTTATTGTTGATTCCGGATCTTGAACATAGTGGCCACAACCTCTCTTTAGAAAAGAGGACTCAGTCATAGTAAGACTATGACTTATATTTATTAGAGGGATTAGTGGTACTTAAGGAGTTAGATGTAACTATAGGGGAATAACCGTTATTGGCCCAGCTGTACTTACGAGCGATCTGTGAAAGGTTATCGCACTGTTGATTGGTTGATATGGACACATAATATATTTGTAGTAAAGATAGTTTAGCTATCGGTCTTTAGTGGAGTGCTTGACAGATAACGGATGGTGGATCCCGTGACTAAAGAGTTTAGTTAGTTATTCACGTACCGTTGAAGTTTCGAGCTACGGGTCCATAAGGTCCCCTTAGTAGCTCAATGGATTCAAGTTGAGAATCAGTTCTTGGTGTTGATTTGAAATATTCAAATTGACAAGAGAAAATTCGATTATATATGATATGATTGGTATGATGTATAAGATACATCAAGTGGATGATTAATGTAAATGAGATTTACATTAAATACCATGAAATAGAAAAATAACTTGTTTCATGAGATGAAATATTAAAACTATAGGTTATAAATATAATATGGTAAGTTGGTTATCATATATATATATATATATATTAATTATTGGATAATTATATCTTTTTCACTAATAACCAATTGAGTGGGAGATTATTAGTGGCTTCATGGTAACCGTGAGATAAAAGAAAAAATATTTTCCTAAATTTAGTAGTTATTGAATTGAGATTTTCCATTCTCGGAATTACTCACGGAAAGGATGTCAAATGGATTAGATTCACTAAACAATAGCTGAAGAGAGACCAAACGACCATGGATTGACACTACACGTTAGTTCACTCAGCTAGCCATTAGCTAAACAATCGCGGAGCTTTTGCTAAACGGTAATATAATATTTCTTAAATGATTGGGCATCATCCATACGATAGACCTTTGTCATCTCTCACTTGCTCAGTTGTTGACACGATTGTTCTACCTCCGGTCTCGTCCTCTAACCAAGTTCATACAGAGCCCACACTTCTGGATTCTCACACCGAGAATACCAAGGTAGCCATTGTGGTGGTGTCGTACTCAACTCAACGTAGTCAAGGTTTTTGGAGGTCGTTCGTTGAGTTCTCGGTGTTCGTGTGGTGGTTGTTGATTGATCGTGCAGTGTTGCAGTCGAAGTGTTCGAGCATTCTTGATTGTTGTCTTGCTAATTGAATGAGTGTTAGGGATCAAGGGAGATTGAAGATGAGTCTTCAAAGGTATGATTCTTTATCCCTCGATCTTTGTTAAGTATGTTGTAATTTCGTGTGTTGCATGACCAGTTAGTTTCTATTTGTGTGTTGTAATTGTGTATGTTCAAATACGATTGAAATTTGGAACGATCATTCCGCTACTCATGGAAATCCTCATGTCTGATTTCCTTCAATTTCATTGCATGGGGATTGTAATCACTTACCCTTTCCCTGTTCATCGCATAATCTAGTCATCCTCGCATTGTCTTTGTTGGGGTTGATGCCCTAAAGTCTCGTGTCCTGTAGTTTGTAAACAGTTTGTACGAACACTTGTATTGTTAATATATGATATTTACTTCACATCTTGTATTATTGCTCATTTACTTGTTTTATTTTCTTTACCACAAACCAATAAACATAAAATCTCTGGTGGTGACATATAAGTGGATCATGTCTTAAGTGATAACCAAAATGGTCTGTGGTATATGGATATAGGAGGGAAACCTTAACTTGGTAACGCTACGGATGTTGCCCGCTTTTGTGGAATGGTCACAAGTGTTGTGACTTGTCACAGTTGGTCTGATTCTGATTATTCGTGCTGGAGACATGCGAGTGGGGGCATCCTATACAAAAAGTTTGTATAAGACCTGACCACGAAGTGTTAACGTCTTGTTATATAACACCGTTCATGACAGAGACTTCACTTCACTAAGATGACCATAGGTAACATGACCTCAATCCTGAGGGAGTTGGGAACTCCTGCCATTGAGGGCCTTTGATTTTTATGGGTGCGAGTTGCCAGTTCGCCGATTCAAACCTACCATTTTGGGGATTCATCTGATTTTGGAGCTGGGAACTCAGCTACACAAGATGGAATTCACTCCTTTCCTGAGGTAGAGGTAAGTAGATAGATAACTCCCTTAAGGGCTGATTCTGGGGCTTGAACGATGTGGCGTCACGCACCTTCTCTTGGCCCGAGAGGTGTTCACACATAGTTGGACTATGTTGTATTGTTCATTAGAGGAATCAGTGGTACTTAAGGAGTGAGATGTAACTATAAAGGCATAACGATAATTTGGTCCAACTGTACTTACGAGCATCTGTGAAGGGTCATTGTACTCATGATTGGTTATATCCGATGGACACAGAAATATATCTGTGGTAAGAAGAGTTCAACTGTTGGTCTTTAGTGCAATGCCTGACAGTTAACGGATGGTGGATCTCATAGCTAAAGAGTTTAGTCAGCTATTCACGAACCGTTGGAGCTTCGAGCCATAGGTCCATTTAGTCCCCCTCGGTAGCTTGGATAAAGTCGAGAACCAGTATTTGGGTTAATTTGAAATGTTCAAATTGACAAGAAGAAGTTCGATTATATATGATATAATTGGATTGGTTAATTATATATGATATAATTGACTAAATGTATGAGATACATTATTTTGGAGGAAATTAGATATAAATATGATTTATATCAAGAAGAGGAGAAAATACTATAGTAGATATGTGATATCAAACTATATGATAAAAGTATAATATGATTATATTTATTAATTAATTATTTGGTTAATTATATGATAATTAAGCCATCGGATGTGGGTTAGTGGGGAGCGTCGGTTAATGTAACAGATGAATAAAAATGAAAAAGGTTTTCATTTTGATCGTCCATCGTTAGATCGCCTACAAAGAATTCGTAAAGGCACGCGTTGGTAGAATTCTAAGCGATTGCTTAAGAAAATCAAGAGACTATATGATAGCATTCTTCGCCTAAACGATCGTCTACTTCGTGCCTAAACGATCGTCTACCTCACGCCTAAACGATCGCACACTATTGCCTATACGATCGCATAGCTTCTCTAAACGATCGTATAGTGTGCCGTTTTTACTAAACGATCGTGTACCTTTTCCTAAACGATCGTTTAGTAAATCCTACATGATCGTGTAGCTTCTTCTAAACGATAAGTAGTCTGCTATACGATAGTGTCTTCTTCCCTCCCACTTTCTTATCGCCTACACGATTCGTGTTCCTTCTTCCTCTACCAAATTCACCAAAGCCCACCCTTTGGATCTTCACTCCGAGAATACCCAGGACTCTTTAGTGGTGGTGTCGTCCCTGTGGCGTTCGTGTTCGTGCGTTATTCGTGCTGCATTTGTTGACACCGTTGCTGAGCATTGGTAGATCGCATGGAGGTTTCCGCTACATTGGAGTTCCGAAGTGTGAAGAATGTCTTCAACTGGTATGGAACTCTTTCCCTTGTTGTTTATCTTGTTCTTAGCATGTCGTTAATTAAGATTTGTTTGCATAACTGTATGTGTTGAATGTATATATTTGTATTTTGGTCACTATAAGATCGAAGCGACCCGAACACGCTCATGAAACTCTTAGATATGAGATCCTTCAGTCTTAACTTAAGCATTCCTGGTAAGACTTACTTAAATAGCCTTCCCTCATTGACTTCCTTAACTTACTTCATCACATCAAATGAGTGACACCATCATCGCATCAGTTTACGATCGCCTCGTTTGCCAACTAAGTCTTTTGACCGATACTTACTTCGCAACCCTCCTAATATACTGCCTTTGCATCCTCTTAGAGTGCTTACTTAGGCAACTTGGTCGCTCGCACATTGCCTATATTAACCTTCACCAACCTCATGTGAATTTGGTCACATACTTCTTTACCAACCTCAGCCAACTCTTACTGACACGAGAGCCAGCTTAACTCTTTTTATGGCCTTCACCATACTTCATGGACCATACTTAGCCATAATGCCCCCTCCTTGGGCTTCTGGCCTCATAGTTGACATGTCTGGGCATATAGCTTAGCATCACTTCGTCGCATCGAACTCCCTGTTTTCTTCTAAGTGTCAATTCTTCTCTATACTAGCCAAAGAGCTCATCGTTCCATACTTGAAGTATTTTTCTGCTCTCTTAACACTTAGAGTATCTTTCCTCATTTAACCTTTACATACATACACATTAAGCTTTTTATCCATTTCAACTAATTCAATAATCATACATACATACTTACAAAAACTTAAATTCATAATTAAGGGGTCTTAAACATAATTAACTAGTCTTATTTCTCAATAGCTGCTCTTTTCTATCTAGAATCTGCATTGATTTTCCTTCATAAGAAAAGTTTTCACTCAACTGTACTGATTGATCCTGTAAAATATGAATGGGGTTTGGAACATACTTCCTCAACATAGATGCATGGAAAAGATCATGTATCCTAGATAACTCTATAGGTAAGGCTAATTTGTAAGCCGCTGGCAGACATAAGAGCCTAAGGCTGGAAATTAGCTAAGTATAAAATGAAGTAGCGTCAGGGCCTTTAGAGGCCAATGAAGGCCTAGGATGGATAATATACAGGCAGTTAAGTCTATCTCGGTGAACGCATGGTAGACGTTGAGGCGTATTAGAAGTTAAGGAGGTGTTTATGAGTAGCAAGCCTAAGCACAAGTGTCTAAAGGTAAAGCTAACATATATGTTGGTTAGTGTTGCGTGAGCAAGGGAATGCACCGTTAGTCGGGGTATGCGTTAGCCGAAAAGAAAGACAAGATGAAATGTAAACCTGGCATTGATGAAGAACTTAAGCATTCAACATAATCACACAATTAGTGGGCTAAGTGTTGTGTTTAGAAGCCATGATAATGAGTTTATGCACTAGCTATCACCTTAAGGAAGCTTAGTGAGCATGCAACCTAGTATATAAAGGAAATTTGAATTGGGAATTTTAATCATGCTAAGAAAGAAGAGTTGCCACTAATTTGAAGCTTAAGTTATGAAGAAGATAATTCAAGGTTGTTGGAAGAATATTTCCCATGGAATTGAGTTGAAGGTTGAGGAAATTCTTAAAGTGTTCAAGAATCTCATGTTATACGGATGATTTGAGAGAAATTGGTAATTCCAAACTCGTGAAGAAGAATCAAAGGCTAGAATTCTAAGGTAAGCTAGTTAAGAAGTTTAGGAATGGGTTCTTAGAAGAAAATTTCATGAAATTATGTCTGGAATTTAAGTTATTCAAGCTGAAAGTGAAATCTGGAATTTTGGTTGGATGAACAAGCAGGCAGCTACAACCCATACATAAGCAAGCGGCTGACCGGCAAAGCTTAAATGTGGACAAGCACCCGTTGTATGAGCAAAGTCAACATGTTCTAACGCCTAGGAGTATCTTGTGTGAGTTGCCACACACTAGTTAGACGCAAGGTAAAAATTTGATGAAGTGTGGTAATGCGTTAAATACCAATATATTGAAGATGCGTCAAGTAGAAAAGGAATGAAATGATACGTCGAACTAGGTTTGAGGTCTAGCATGCATTAGCTTGAATAGTAAGTTAAGCTCAAGAGAGGGCTAAAGGTATTAGCCAAGGGCTCTTATTATTCTTACAGGGCAAACACGTATAGGGGAAGCCTACAACCCTTTGAGGGAGTAACTCAGTACAGTGAGTGACTAGTTTTCAAAATGTTTGCTAAGTGATTTATTATGAATTTCCACCACATAGTTACTTTTATCTTGATGTTCCAACACATGTTTTAAATAATGGGAGTATAATATGAACGCATATTGATGATTTAAAGACAATTTTTACTTGTAACTTCCATGCGTTCCAATTAAGTTTTATGCCATGTTTAACATTAAAATGAGCTATTTAATGATTCTCTTAAGCATGTTATGAAGGAACACTATACAAAGAGAACTAGTGAGTGGAAGCAAGATCGTTCCAAACCCCATTGTAACAGAACATATACATTTACAATCAACCAACAATAGTTATGCATAAACTTGAAATTACAGCATGTTTCTAAAGGAAAATACTAAAGATCGAGTGAACTTACCTTTGAAGAACTTTTCTTCTTGTTTCCCTCGGTCTAACAGCATGAACGTCACACCTCAACAGTCTCTTCGAACAGGAACAAATAACACTTGACCCTCAAACAATAAGTGACACCACCACGAGGCTACCTTGGTATTCTCGGTGTGAGAATCCAAAAGTTGTGAGCTCTGTATAGATTTGGTAGAGGAAATGAGGAATTGAAAGATCGTGTAGACAATCGAGTAAGTGGGAGAAGTTTGGAGTCTATCGTATAGACTGTATACTCAATCGTTTAGAAGCGAGTGTCTATCGTATAGCAAACTCTATGCACAATCGTTTATGCTCTCAAGCTATCGTATAACTATTTTCTTTTGTACGTACGGTTATCATTCGATTATCAATCACGTTATGAAAAAACGAAACTGATTTTCATTTTATCTATCAGTTACCATAACTGATCACAACTTCCCAATAAGTTGGTTATTCAGAGAAAACAACAATACCAATTATCCCATAATTGATTCAATTACAAATAAATAATATAGTCATAACTTATAGCTTTAATATCATATCTCATGCAATATATAAACGATAGTTCTTTTTCTCCTTTATGGCATTTAATAATAATTCATCGTGTATCTAATACATCAAATCAATTATATCACATATAATTGAATCAACTTAATTATATCATATGTAATGAAATTCCCTCTTGTTAATTTGAACATTTCAAACTAACCAAAAAAACATATTCTCGACATGAATACATTGAGCTACAAGAGAACCTTATGGACCTGTAACTTGCAGCTCCAACGGTACGTGAATAACTGACTAAACTCTTTAATCACGATATCCACCATTCGTTAACTGTTGGGCATTCCACTAAAGACCGATAGCTTCACTCGTCGCGCTACAGATATATTTATGTGTCCATTGAATATAACCAATCAATAGTACGATGACCCTTCACAAATCGCTCGTAAGTACAGCCGAGCCAATTTACCGTTTTGCCCCTATAATTATATCTAACTCCTTAAGTATCACTGATTCCTCTAATGAATAATACATCACAGTCCTACTATAAGTAAACCCTTTTTGGGCCAAGAGAAGATGTGGTGCCACATTGTTCAAGCTCCAGAATCAGCCCTTAAGGGAGCAATTTATCTACTTACCCTTGAATCGGGGAAAAAGTGACTTCCATCTTGTGTAGCTGAGTTCCAGCTCCCTAATCAGACGAATCCCCAAAGTGGTAGGTTCGAGTCGGTGATTTGGCCACTCGTATCCATGCAAATCAAAGGACTACCCTCATAGGCAGGAGTTCCCAACTCACTCAGGATTAAGGTCATGTTACCTATGGTCATCCTAGTGAAATGAAAGTCTCTGTCATGAACGACGTTATACGGTCATATACAAATTCCTTTGTATAAAGCATCCCTGCTTGTACGTCTAATACATGAATGGTCAGGATCAGACCATTTGTAGCACTTTACAACACTTGTAACATCTACAAAATGGGTCACACTCATAGCGTCATCAGGATAAGGTTTTCCTCATTTATCCATATACTACAGACCATTTAGTTTATCACTTAAAGCACAATCCACTTAGATGTCATCACATACATGCTTAAGTTACAACAATAACTAGGGATCTTAGTTAATGGTTTGTGGTTAATGCAACTAAAATATCTCATATTTCATAGATAGTAGTGAATAAAATATCTCATATTATTACATCACAAAATATTTGTTCATACGGGTGTTTACAAAGTATAGAACCCTACGAGATTTAGGGCATCAACCCCAACATGATAAATATGTTGTTTTATGATGTTAACATGTAAGTTTGAAATGTAAAACCTACTCTTGAGCATTGGTACCAAAGGTATGCTAAGGTACCCAGCTATATGACGATCCTTGCTACTGAAGGTATGGTAAGGTAAGTAAGATCCTACTCAGTTCTACGTACACGTAAGATTTATGTTATTGACGTTGATGAGATCAAACTAAAGGGCTCTCTCTCAACTAAGATTATTAGGGATTAAGAAAAAGAGCTCCCGCATGTTCAGGCAAAGGAGTAGAGGAATTTTACAGGAAATGTTGATGAGCTTTAATCTAGTATTTTCCATGATATGATTTTATATTTTTAAATTTTTATTTTCAAACCTGGAATAATGTTTTCCTCTCTATGTAATGGTCAATGTCTCGAGGCCTAACAGCTCTGCTAGTCAGTCCCTTCTCAAAAACATCAGGAACTTGAAGCTTAGGTGGCTTATCACGTCCTTGTTAAACTTCAGTCTTATGCTTGTACTAAGGGAAGTCAGGGTAGAGTTTTTATGGTTGTTGTAAATAGACTTACTGAACCCCTTACTACTGGACCCCTTACTATGATATATGTAAATAAGTGTTATGCGGTACGAGAATTCATATGTTTAAGTTGTGTTGACTATGTGGTAATGGTCTGTTATAAGATATAAATTGGTTATCAGATACCAAAGGCATTGGTTCATGAAAGTATGTTGGCAGTAATTGTCATAAGAGAATTGGCAATTGTTGTCTTCACATTTCTTCTCGGATAAAGAGGGTAGTTCGGGAAGGGGTGTGATAGTTTAGAGGAGATAAGTGAGAAAGGAAAGAGAAGAAAGATAGAGAAATGAAATAGAGGATATTTTTTTACTAAAGGAAAAAAATAAATAGGCATCTACAATGTTAGTTTAGTCTAATTAAAATATATCTTTAATATCGGTTTAAAAACCAACATTAAATATCCGCTTTTTAGAAAGAAAAAAACCGACATTATACATCTGTTTTTAGTTTTTCCAACCGACATTAAAGCCTAAATTTCTTGTAGCGAAAACAATCATTATGGGTTAAAATGACCCAAAAATCGAACAACCTATACTGTCCAAATCATGTGGGTTAGGTTAAACTTTTTCATTTTTTGTCGGGTTGGATTGAGCCTCGGGTTGGTTAAAGAAATTGGTTGTCCGTGTAAACCCCTATTGTTTTACTAGTTAATTATGTTTAAGACCTCTTAATTATTAATTTAAGTTTTTGTAAGTATGTGTTTATGATTATTGAATTAGTTGAAATGTATGAAAAGCTTAATGTGTATGTATGTAAAGGTTAAATGAGGAAAGATATTATAAGTGTTAGAAGAGCAAAAAAATACTTTAAGTATGGGATGATGAACTATTGGGCAGTATAGAAAAGAGTTGACACTTAGAAGGAAACAGGGAGTTCGATGCGACAAAGTGGTACCAACCTATGTGCCTAGACATGTCAGCTATGCGGCCAGAAGTCCAAGGAAAGGGCATTATGGTTAAGTATGATCCATGAAGTATCTTGAACGCCATAGAAGAAGTTAAGCTGGCTCTCGTGTGAGTAAGATTTGGCTGAGGTTGGTAAAGAAGTATGCGACCAAATTCACATGAGTTTGGTGAAGGTCATTATAGGCAGTGTGCAAGTGACCAAGTTGCCTAATCAAGCACTCCAAGAGGATGCAAGGGCAGTGTGTTAGAATAGTCGAGAAGTAAGTAAGTCAGTTTGGAGCTCCGGTATCGTTTGTGTCCGATAGAGATCAGAGGTTTACCTCGAAAGTCTGGCCCAGTTAGCAGAAGGCATTAGGAACTAAATTACATTTTATCTTTCCAAGTGTTAGCTTTCTTATCTTGCTCGAGAGCACAACTTCTAGAACTTAGGCAACTTCCTACTTCACTCTCAACCTGGCATCGTGCCTACCTTCATCTCTCTTAGCTTCCCCAAATTTGTTTAAGTGTTGGATGCTCTTTACTACCTGAGAGCACCCCATTTCAAGACTTAGAAAATTTTTCCTTATCTCTACCTCACATGCATACTCATTATAACTTCCATAATATTTCAGCTACTACAACCATTATAAATACTTACATACTAGATTTAAAACACACACCAGAACAATTAAACACGTAATTAAGGGGACTTAAACATGATTAACTAATAAAATCGGTTTAGGGGTATACACAAACCCTCTTCTATTTAACCAAATCTCACTTCTCTTCTTTCTCACTTCGTTCGTGGAAATGTGCAGATCTCACCATCGTGAGCTCTTTTCGTCAACTTCGTCGTGGAGGTATATCTACGGTCGTGTAGTCAAGTGATCATTAGCTCTATCCATCTGTAGTCGTCAACTCTAAGGTTCAATGTTTCATTCTATTAGGGTTGATGCCCTAACTCTCGTTGGGTCCTGTAGTTTGTAAACATAGTATTGAACAAATGCTTGTGATATAATAACATATGATATTTTCTTCATTTTTGTCTATGGAATATTAGTTGTTTTATTTGCTTTACCACAAACCAATAAACTAAGATCTTTGGTTGTCATTGTAACTTAAGCATGTATGTAAAGACGTACAATTGGATCATGTCTTAAGTGATAACCAAAATGGTCTATAGTATATGGATATATGAGGGAAACCTGATCCTGGTAACGCTACGGATGTAGCCCGCTTCATAGAATAGTTACAAGTGTTATGACTTACTACATATGGTCTGATCCTGATCATTCATGTGGAGACATACGAACGGGGGCGTCCTATACAAAGGAGTTTGTATAAGACCGGACCATGAAGTGTTATAGTCTCGTTATATAACATCATTTATGACAGAGACTTCACTTTACTAGGATGACCATAGGTAACATGACCTCAATCCAGAGTGAGTTGGGAACTCCTGTCTTTGAGGGCAGTCCTTTGATATGCACGGTGCGAGTGGCCAGATCGCCGACTCAAACCTACCACTTTGTGGATTCGTCTAATTTGGGAGTTGGGAACTCAACTACACAAGATGGAATTTATTCCTTCCCCAAAGCAGGGGTAAGTAGATAGATTGCTCCCTTAAGGACTGATTCGTGAGCTTGAACGATATGGCGCCACACACCTTCTCATGGCCTGAGAGGTGTCCATACATAGTAGGACTATGTTGTATTGTTCATTATAGAGATCAGTGGTACTTAAGGAGTTAGATGTAACTACAGGGGCAAAACGGTAAATTGGATCAATTGTACTTACGAGCATCTGTGAAGGGTTATTGTACTTTTGATTAGTTATATCTGATGGACGCAGAAATATATCTGTGGTGAGAATAGTGCAGCTATCGTTCTTTAGTGGAATGCCTGGCAGTTAAAGGATGGTGGATCCCGTGGCTAAAAATATATCTGTGGTGAGAAGAGTGCAGCTATTCATTTTTCCGCTGCATATGCCTCGTGTTCCATCAATGAGTGTGACCCACTTTGTAGATGTTGCAAGTATTGTAAAGTGCTATAAATGGTCTGATCCTGACCATTCATGTATTAGACATGCGAGCAGAGATGCTCTATACAAAAGAGTTTGTATAAAATCGGACCACGAAATATTTAATCTCGTTATATAACGTCGTTCATGATAGAGATATTCATTTCGCTAGGATTACCATTGGTAACATGACCTTAATCCTGAGTCTATGAGGGCGGTTCTTTGATTTGTATGGGTGCGAGTGGCCAAATCGCTGACTCAAACCTACCACTTTGGGGATTCGTCTAATTGGAGAGCTGGGAACTCAGCTACACAAGACGAAATTCACTCTTTCCCCAATTTAGGAGTAAGTAGATGAATTGTTCCCTTAAGGGTTGATTCCGGGACTTGAACAATGTGGCGCCACACCTTTTCTTAGCCTGAGAAAGATTTACTCATAGTAGGACTATGATATATTGTTCATTAAAGAAATCAGTGGTACTTAAAGAGTTAGATGTAATTACAGGGGCAAAATGGTAAATTAGCCTGGCTGTACTTACGAGTGATTTGTGAAGGGTCATTGTACTGTTGATTGGCTATATCCAAAGGACACAAAAATATATCTGTAGCACAAAGAGTGTAGTTGTCGGTCTTTAGTGGAATGCCCGAAAGTTAATGGATGGTGGATATCGTAATTAAAGAGTTTAGTCAGTTATTCATGTATTGTTGGAGCTTCAAGCTATAGGTCCATAAGGTCCCCTTGGTAGCTCAATGGATACATGTTGAGAATCAGTTTTTGGGTTGATTTGAAGTGTTCAAATTAATTAGAAGAAATTTGATTTATGATATAATTAAATTGTTTCAATTATATGATATATAATTGACTTAATGTATTAGATACATTGATTGGAGGAATTATTATTAAATGCTATAAGGGAGAAAAAAAAAATTATGGTTTATAGATTGCATAAGATGTGATATTAAAACTATAGGTTATGAATATATTATTTATTTGTAATTAAATCAATTATGGGACAACTGATTACGGTTTTTTCTCCCAATATCCAAGTTAGTGGGAAGTTGTGATCAATTATGGTAACTGATGGATAAAATAAAAATTGTTTACATTTTTACATAATGTGATCGTTAAGCGATTGAGAATCGAACGCATAAAAGAACTATCTATACGATAGCTTGAGAGCATACATGATTGTATAACGAGTTTTCTATACGACAGTCACTTGTTTTCTAAATGATCGAGTACTCAATCTATATGATAGACTATAGTCATCTCCCACTTACTCGATCATTTATACGATCTATCAAATTTCTCCTACCTTCTACCAAATCCATATAGAGCCCACAACTCCTGGATTCTCACACCGAGAATACCAAGGTGGCTTCTGATGGTGTCTACTTACTATTCGAGGGACGAGTGTTGTTTGTTCTTGATCGAGGAGATTGTTGAGGCGTGACGTTCGTGTTGGTGAACGATTGTGCTGTTACATCGAGGGAACGAAAAGAATATTCTTCAAGGGTAAGTTCTCTTGATCCTTAGTATTTTCCTTTTGAAGTATGTTGTAATTTAGAGTGTTTGCATAACTATTACTGTTTGATTGTAAATGTGTATGTTCTATCACAATGGGATTTGAAACAATCTCGCTTCCGCTCACCGGTCTCTTTGATAAGAGTTCCTTCAATTGGTATCAGAGCCAGGTTGTTCTGATAGTCCAAATTCTATTTATGCATCGAATTACATTTATGATCTTGGTGGGTTTTTGTGATGTCTGCAATGTGTTTAAACGTTAGATGTAGTTGTAGATTTGAGTCTATGGATTTTTCGAGATGGTTGCCTTTTTTTTTAAAGCTTTCTTTACTTTTCAAGTTCATTTGTAAGGACCCCTATGTTTTTGGGCATAATGACAATACTATCGAGTCTGTATTCAAAGTGTTTGAGTTTGTAAGAGTCGTTGGTGAAGAAGCTTCATTGCATGAAGATGTGTTCTCATCGTGGAAGAAGATAAGAGTTGATCGCATTGTGTAGCCTAGGCTAAATAATTGTTTAGATTTGGCTACGCGATCATGTAGAAAATTTCTACCCGATCGTGTAGTATTTACTAAACGATCGCATGGTTGATGTTGAGCGATCGGATAAAGGGTTTACTCGGTAAACGCTGAGGTAAATTATCATTGAGGTTTTAATACTCGTCGCATGGGTACAAGTTGCCAGATTGCCGATTCAAACCTACCATTTTGGGGATTCGTCTGATTTGGGAGCTGGAAACTCAAATGCACAAGATGGAATTCACTTCTTCCTCGAGGCAGGGGTAAGTAGATAGATAGCTCCCTTAAAGGCTGATTCTAGGGCTTAAATGATATGGCGCTACACACATTCTCTTGGCCCGAGAGGTGTTCACACATAGTGGACTATGTTGTATTGTTCATTAGAGGAATTAGTGGTACTTAAAGAGTGAGATGTAACTAAAGGGGCAAAACGGTAATTTGGCCCAGCTGTACTTACGAGCATCTGTGAAGGATCATCGTACTCATGATTGGTTATATCCGATGGACACAGAAATATATCTATGGTAAGAAGAGTTCAGATGTTGGTCTTTAGTGGAATGTTTGACAGTTAACGGATAGTGGATCTCGTGGCTAAAGAGTTTAGTCAGCTATTCACGAACCGTTGGAGCTTCGAGTCATAGGTCCATTAGGTCCCCTGGGTAGCTTGGATAAAGTCGAGAACTAGTGTTTGGGTTAATTTGAAATGTTCAAATTGACAAGAGGAAGTTCAATTATATATGATATAATTGGACTGGTTAATTATATATGATATAATTGGCTAAATGTATAAGATACATTATTTTGGAGGAAATTAAATATAAATATGATTTATATCAAGTAGAGGAGAAAATACTATAGTAGATATGTGATATCAAACTATAGAATAAAAATATCATATGATTATATTTATTAATTATTAGTTTGTTAATTATATGATAATTAATCCAAAATTCACGTTTGGACGTGGGTTAGTGGAATGAGTCGATTATTGTAACCGATGAAATAAAAATGAAATTGTTTCATTTTGATTCGAGAGTTCAATCGTCTAAAAGAATTTCGTAAGCGCACGCTGGTGAAAAGATAAAACGACCGCTTAATATTTTCGAGAGCCTATACTATAGTTGCCTCACACCTAAACAATCGTCCACCTCACGCCTAAACGATCGCACACTGTTTCCTACATGACCGCATAGCTTCTCGAAACGATCGTATAGTGTGCCGATTTTGCTAAACGATCGTATACCTTTTCCTAAACGATCCTTTAGTAAAACCTACATAATTGTGTAGCTTCTCCTAAACGATAAGCATTCTGCTATGCGATAGCGTCTTTTTCCCTCCCACTTGCTTATCGCCTACACGATTCAATTTTCCTCCTTCCTCTACCAAATTCACCAAAGACCACCCTTTGGGTTTTCACTCTGAGAATACTTGGGGCTCTTTTCTGGTGGTGTCATCCCCACGACATTTGTGTTTGCAGTTGTTCGGGCTGCTGTTGTTGGAGCTGTTGTTGGACGTTGGTAGATCACATTGAGGGTTCCGTTGCATTGAGTTTTGAAGTTCGAAGACTGTCTTCAACTAGTATGGAAGTCTCTCCCTTGTTATTTATCTTGTTCTTAGCATGCCAATAATTAGTGTTTGTTTGCATAACTATTCGTATGAATGTATAATGTTGTATTTCGGTCACTATGAGATCGGAGTAATCCAAACACGCTCATGGAACTCTTCGATAAGAGATTCTTCAATTGGTATTAGAGCCAGGTTCTGATACTCCAATTTCATATGTGCAATGAAATGACAATTATTTTCATGATGGTGCATTTCTACACTGATTTAATGGTTAAATTTGCTGTGGATGTGCAGATTTATGGATCTTTTTGGGATAATTAGCCTCAATTTGATTTAAATCCTTTTACATTTGTGGTTGTTTATAAAGGCCCCTGCATTTTTTTGGGCACTAATAATCGTTATCGAGTTTGTATTCAAAGTTTGTTTGAAGTTTTGAGTTGTTCGTCGAAGTTCTGGGCAAGCATTGTAGTTCTTCGAAGAAGAAGGCGATCTAGGGTTGATCGCTTCGTGTAGAAGATGTGGTACGCAATTGCTATTTATCGCATCGTAAAGTCGATGGCTATGAAGCACAGACACAGATACGGCTACAGGATACGGATATGATCGGATACGATGATTCGTCAATTTCTAAAAAACTAAGATACGGATACGTCTAAGGATGCGTCATTTTTATATATTTTTTAATATATATATTTCTAAAAAACGAGGATACTGATACGTTGAAGATACATTTTTGTTCTTTAAAAAAATCTAGGATATAGATAAATTTAGCATACAAGTTAATAACAATAGCACAACATAGAATACAATACAAAAAAAACAACATCTAAGATGTTGAAGTATAATAGTTAATAAAATGCAATAGAAAAGTGACTTATATTGCAAGGAAGAAGAAGAAGAAGATTAGAGAGAGAAGTATGAAGATAAACGAAGAACTTATAGTTGAAGATATCCAAATGGTTTATATTTTGGTGGACTTGGTGGGGACTCAAATGTGAAGATGAAGATTAGATGATTTTAGTCTAGGGTTTGGTTCTTTTTTTTTTTTTTTTTTCCTTTTAGTTTTGGACTCGAGTAGTAAGATTTTTAAATAAGTTGCCTAATTTTAGATTGGGAAAGATTAGATGAGTTACTTGTCTTTTTCCTTAAAAAAAAAAAAAGGTATGCATAGAAATAGATACGTCAAATTGTGAGTCAGATACGTATCTGGAAAGTATCTGAAAGTATAGATACGTCAAATTGCGTGTCAGATATGTATCTGAGAAGTATCGGTATCCGATACGTGTCTGATATTGATTCTTTGCCTCACATGAAGTATTTGTGCTTCATAGGTCAATGGAGTACATGATCGCTATTGAACACATTGTTTAGACGATGGGATATGTGATCAAGAGTTGAACGTATCGTTTTAACGATCGAATACGTGATCGCTGAGTATCGTTTAATGCACAAGCTAGACGATCGTTTAGGTCAGCAAGCTTCATCGCTTAGTAACTAACTAAATGATCGCTTAGCATCGCAAGGTAAATCGTTTACCTGGTTGTACGCATCGTATAGACGATGAGATGCTCGCGTATCGTTTAAAGCGCCCGGCTAGACGATCGTTTAGGTCAACAACCTTCATCGCTTAGTAACTGACTAAACGATCGCTTAGTAACGCGAGGTAAATCGTTTATCTGTCGTCGCGCTACACGATCGCATAGACGATCAGGCATCGTAGCCTCGTTGTCGTCTACGCGGTCATTTACTAAGACTTCTATCATCTAGTACACGCTAAACGATCGTCTACCTACGACATTTGCTACACGATGAAGACCTCTTGCCGGTTCAAGACCAGGTTCGCCTGTGAACCAGTTGTCTCGATGAAAAATGTAATAGATATGGTTTTTTCGTTCTGGTTTTTATATGTCATATGGTATGCACATATAGTAAATCCCATCATAGGTTATACAATGGTCATGCATCATCTCTTTATTGTAATTGTTATAATTTAGAGAAGCATGATTTAATTATGTAAGAGCATGCTCATGCATCATATAATATAAGAGTTATTTTATGCATGCATAAAAAGCAATGACATGTGTCATCTTTATATTATAATTGTTATAGTATAAGGGTGAATGATAGCATGTTTGCTTGGTTGTTACATGTTATATAAAAGTTATATATAGTAATGACCGGACATTGCATGAAACATGACACATAGGTTACTTTATAAATGTTATAAATGCCTCGTTGTGCGCAATGTTTTTAGTTGTTTTCAACTGGTATGGCACTCTCTCCCTTGTTATTTATCTTGTTCTTAGCATGTCGATAATTAGTGTTTGTTTGCATAACTCTTCGTATTAATGTATAATGTTGTATTTCGGTCACTGTGAGATCGGAGCGATTCAAACACGCTTATGGAACTCTTCGGTACGAGATTCTTCAGTATTAGCTTACTATCAAGTCTGTAAATTCGAAGTGTTTGAGTCTCTGGTGAGTCGTTCGTGATGAGGCTTCAAGGCACAGAGTGTTGTTCTTCGAGGATGAAGACGACCAAGCATTGGTCAAGTCGTGTAAACGATGGGGTAAACGATCGTTGAGTATTGGATACTCGGGAGCAAGTTAATGTGCGCGCATTAGACGATCGTGTAGCTCAGCAAGCTTCATCGCTTAGTTCCTGACTACACGATCACGGAATAAAGTTGTTACTTAAGCGCTTATTATGTGATCATCTAGATGATCGTGCTTCGCAGCAATGTCGTCATCTAAATGATCGTTTAAACTCGTGGGTTAATGTCTTGTGCGTTTAACGATTAGGTACCTCATGCTTCATCGCATTGTATATGGTACTCGATCGTAGCTAAATGATCGTGTATACCCGACCGCGTTTACTAAATGATGGGGAGCTTCGCCTAGACGGTTTAAGACTTGGTTCACCTGTGAACTAGTTTGCTTGATGGATAATGTAATAGATAAAATTTTTATTTTCAGTTTTAAGGCTGTTCATCCTGGTCCATTAATCTTTTGTGAATGTACATAGGAGTATATTTATTTATATGTCATATAGTATGTCTATAGAAGAAATCCCACTTTAGATTATGCATTGGTCATGCATCATCTCTTTATTGTAAGTGTTATGATTTAGAGAAGCATGATTTAAATTACATAAGAGCATGCTCATGCATCATATAATATAAGAGTTATATTTATGCATGCATTAAGTATAGACATGCATCATCTTTATATTATAAGTGTTATAGTATAAAGGTGTATGGAAGCATGTTTGCTTGGTTCATTACATGTATATAAAAGTTTTATATAGTAATGAATGAACATTTTCATGAAGCATGACACATAGGTTAAAATTTATAAGTGTTATAAATCCTAGTTGTGTGGTAATGTGTATGGTTTTAGTTGTTTCTTTTATAAAAGTTATAAGGAAATTAGAACTAAAATCTATAAGAAAGACATGCATGCGAACTTAGGCTTGAATCATGATTTTAAAAGTGTTTTAAAACTTGGTGGAGATAGACCTAAGATCACGGTTCTAATAAGATTAGCAACCTAGGCTTTAATCTTTTAATCAGTTTAATAGGATTAAATTGACTAATAAAAGTTTAAAGTGTAGCAAATCTATCTATAAGGAATCTTTTGTCTAAGGCGGGTTCTGTCTAGGCTGGGGTATTGAAGGTGACGGAAACAGAACACCCCTACCTGGAACCTACCTGGAAAGGTGAATTAGATAGATTTGATGCATGCATGCAAATTTGAGAACAGTCTATTAAAGAGTTTAATGTGACCACTTGAACTTGTTTAATTTCAAAGACAAGAGTTGTTTTTGGGCAAATTAAACTGGCTTAGATTAAAATCAGGATGGTCTAATTTAATGAACCCTAGGTAGAACATTCAGTGGGAGGTACTTGGGGTATCTGATACTTCATTTAAACCTCTTCGCATTTCTCCCTTTATTGTTCACATCGTGAGATCTATCCTCAGCCTCGTGGCACCTTGGGAGTGTCCCCCTAAAGGATGGTATTTGAGTAGGTTAATATCAAGTTGGATGGAGAGAATGTTCATAGTAAGTGGGAGTGGGACGTGCGACAACGTATCCTACGGTCTCTCTCGTTAGATTGAATAAGGTTTATGTGTATCACCTCGAGGCACCCTTGGAGTGTCCCTCTATAGGATGGCAGTTTTGCACGTTTCTTTATCTTATCTCTTGTATAGAATAAGGTCACTTTAGTCTCTTATCCTAATCTTCTTTTTCCCTACGGTGGGTGCACTAGGGCAGGACTCTAGGGCCGAAAACGAGGGGCTACACTTATGCAGAATTGTTAAGGGTTAACAGTTTTGGACCGAACGAATGGTGACTGTTAGGTGCAGTTCCAAGAGTTGGTTTTTCTTAATGGTTGAGAGTGTCTCATCGTAGTGAAAGGGTATCTGATCACCCCACCGATGATATTTGTCTTGTTTCGTTGGGGCATCATTGCGAAATAGAAGTCTTTTCAGTTGGGGTACTTGGAAACTATTTTGTTAAAACTAAAATTGGTGTTAAAATGTGGTTTTGCATGTAATTATTAAGTTTGTTATGTTTTTAGCAACGTTTTAATGGCCACCACCACTTTAACTCTACTTAGTGTCGATAAACTGACTGGTGAGAATTACGCTAGTTGGAAACACACGATCACAACAATTTTGATCATCGATGATTTAATGTTCGTCTTTACGGAGAAGCGTCCTCCTATTCCACCTTCTAACACCGCTCGAAATGTTCGAGAGGCCCATGAATATTGGACACGAGCGAATGAGAAGGCCCGAGCCTATATCTTGGCCAGTTTTAATGACATTTGGCTAAGAAGTATGAGCCCATGGTCTTAGCGCGTGAGATCATGGAGTCCATGTTGGGGATGTTCGGACAACCATCTGGACAGCTCAAGCATGAGGCTCTTAAATGCATCTTCAACTCCAAAATGGAGGAAGGCACCTTTGTTCGTGAACACGTGCTTAACATGATGGTCCACTTCAATCTGCGCGGAGATGAATGGGTCTCGGATCGATGAGGGCAGTCAGGTTAGCATTATCCTGCATTCGTTATCGGATATCTTCCTGTACTTTGTAAGCAATGTGATTCTGAACAAATTGGACTATACCCTTACAACTTCTCAACGAGTTGTAGACATTCCAATCCATATTGAAAAGTAAGGAGAAGAGGGGAGGTGAGGCAATTTGCTTTATCTTCAAAGACGTTCCATAAAGGTTCGACCTTAGGGACAAAGTCTACACCTTCTACTTTTAACACTACCAAGTGGAAGAAGAAGAAAGGTGGTAAGGGGAAGGGGAAGACACCTGCTAACCCACAGTCTCTCGCCCAGCGGGGTACGCGTTCGACGCCGGTTGACAAGAGAAAGTGTTTCCACTGCAACCAGGACGGGCACTAGAAGAGGAATTGTCCTCGCTGGTTGAATGAGAAGAAGGCAGCCAGATCTAAGGTTTACATCGTAGTCGACGTCAAATCTGTAGTCAGCTCGTCTCACTCATGCAGTCAGATCAGCAGTTACCGACACTCATGCAACTCTGAACATCTCGCTCATACACTCAAATCTGGGGTTCACCTTGTCACCAGTGTTGAAACTGCAGCTTTAGTCGTGGGTTTTTCAGACCCAGTCGTCTATTTGCCTAATCTACTAGTAGATCTTCAGATCTGGGCATGCAAATTCGTTTTTCAGATTTGTTCCAATCTTCAAGCTCCGGGTCAGATTCATTCAAACTTATGGGTTGAGTGAAGCTCTTCACAATTTTTACGTGGGTTGTTTAAGTTGTTTGCTTGCTCCAAAGGTAACATTTTTGTTTTATATTTGTTTTCAATTTAGTAGTTTAAAGTTATTTCATTCATTTTGTTTTCATTACAATGATTATGCTTCTTGAGATGTTGAAATGTTGGAATAAAATTAGTTCAATAATATGTGCTAGTTTGATAATCTTGCTTGATGTGGTTCAAGTATATATTAGAACTTTTTTTTCTTAAAAAAAATATTTTAGCCTTTAATATTTTATTTTTTTCTTTTGATTTTATCTTAAAATTTAATATAAACAAATTTAGGTATTGTTGTTAATTATGGTTCATAAGATTTGGAAGTGTTGAAATAAAAATTAGTTCAAGAATATGAACATGTTTGATGGTATTATTTTCATCTTTTTGTTTGGTGATTAATGTCACGCCCTATCCTCTTTCATACAAAAGTAATAAACATGCCTTACATAAAACATTTATATGCTCATACTTTTAAATGTTTTCCTCCATAAGTAGTGGTTGACGTCCCGAAGCCTAGCAGATTTGCTAGTCAGTCACTACTCAGTATCTTCCAAGCATTTTATGTTTAGGTGGTCCACTTTTTTATGTTTAGACCTTAGTTTTTGTCTGTACATGTCACGGGGAAAGGGTAGAACTTGTATTAAACTTAAGTTTCCAAAATATGTTGATGTATGTTGGTTTGGTAGCTGACTAGCAGTATATATATATATATACGTACAGTGGTTTGATGACGAGATTATGGTTAGATGTAGAGATTATAAACTGCTAATTAGGTTTAACAGGTGCTAAGGAGACAGGTTCACAGGAACAGGTTTGATAGTAGTTGTCATAAGAGGGTTGGCGACTGCTGTCTTCATATCCCTTCTCGGATTTAGAGGATAATCTGGGAAGAGGTGTGACAAGTTGGTATTAGAACATAAGGTTTTGGAAAATAAAGTCATGCAAATTAGAATAGGGGCATGTAAATGATGTTATGAACCTAATACTATGAATATAGGAAACATGCCTTGAGAAAATGACAGAATGACTCAACAGACGACTGACGAAGATTGTGACCTTACCCAAGATTCCATAGTTCGAGGGGATTGAGATACAGTTAGAGAACCAGTGGCACATAAAGCTACATCGGAGGGAGAGTCTAGCACCCTCAGGTTAGAGCTGATCTTCAGATGGAGGATAGAGTTTTTGACAGGATTGCCCAAAGGTTAGCAGCCAGTGTAGGGTATGTACAGACAGATCCAGAGAAGAAGTATGTGTGTATGATTATTGAATTAGTTAAAATGGATGAAAAGTATAATGAGTGTGTATGTACATGTTGAGAAGAATGAAAAATCTCTAAGAGTAGGGAAAGAGTGCTCTCGAGTAGTTAAGGAGCAGCCAATACTTTATAGAATTTTGAGAGTTTAAGGTAAGGAAAGTTTGGCGTGAAACCAAGCTAAAGGATAAGGAAAATTTTTCTAAATGTTAAAAGGTGAAGCTTTTGAGTACTTGGAGGGCAGCAAAATATTCTAAGTATGGATTTCTAGGTCCTCAAGTTAATGGAAGGAATTAACACTTCAAAGAAAAATATAAAGCTTAATGCGACGAAGTCATGTCAAACTATGCGGCCAAGTCATCCCAATCTATGCGGTGGGTACTCAAGAAGGAAAATTATGGTTAAGTATGGCCCATGAAGCATGTAGGAAGCCATAAGGGAGGCTAGATGGCTATCGAGTGAGATGAGGTGTTGTCCAAGAGGCTCAGAGGTTCGCAAGCAAGGCTGTCATGGACTGATGTGATGATGTTGTCGCTCAGGTGATGTGATGATCTTATAAAAGTTGATGAAGGTTGATTGGGCAATACTAGTAAGGAACGTCTAAGGCAAGGTGATACGATGATGGCTAGGAATGAGTGATGACCAGAGAAAGGCTTAAGTAGTTGCAAGCCTTATGCGATGAAGTTAAGATAAGCATTTAGTTTAATCAACCGGTTAGTGGGCTAAATGGCAACCTTAGAAGCGTTAACTAAGGATTAATGGGCCAAGTGGCACTTAATTAAGCTCAGAGTTCATGCACACCTAAGCATAAATAGGTGAAGCAAAGATGAAATATGTGTTGCCAAATTCTTTGTGCTAAGAGGAAGAACTATTGCCCATCTGAAGCTCAGACGAAGTTGAAGGCAATCTCAGGCTGCCAGGGTGAGATTTGAATGGTTAAAGGTTAAGAAATTGAAGGAAATTTCTGAGGATTCAAGCCAAAAAAAGTTCTCGGGCAAGCTTAAGAGGTTAGAAGAATTCCAATCCATTAAGAGGAATTTACAGCTCGAAGTCCTAAGGTCAGAGGTTAAGATATTTATAAGCAAATTCTAATAAGGAGATGTAGTTAAAAAAAATGGCTAAATTTGAAGTTAAAATCCGGAGTGATATTATGGACGAATAAGCATACAGCTGCATTCGAGGGATAAGCAAGCAGCTGACCAGGCAAAGAATGCGACGAAGCGCATAGGCAATTAGTAAAGATTTATGCTATCGTAGGCATTGCATAGGCACAAAGGCATATCTTCGTGAATTCTCGAGCACCTAGTAGCAAGGGTTGTCTATCTAGAGCCAAGTAGAAGGTAAATTGGCTAGTATAAGCGATGCAATGAGTTTAGTCATAATGTAATGAAATTACTAGTATGCGATGAAGTTAAGTTTGTATGTTAAGCTCAAAAGGGAACTAATGATACTAACCAAGGGACCTTTCCTTATTTCAGGACATACGCAAATAGGAGAGGCTTATAGATCCTTGGATAAGTAGCTTAAGACAGTGAATGACAAGTTTTCACAATGATTTCTAATGAATAGTTTTACAAATGATTTTCAGCGCATAGTCAGCTTAACATATTGTTTTTATATCATGATTTTCTCGACTCATGCTTAAAATATATGTTGATTGCATTATCCATAATTTCAAAGACTGGAAATTTATATGTGAATTTGGCATGCGTTTTCAATAAGTTTATATCCATGTTATAAAATATGATGAGTTTTTACAATGAATTTATAAGCATGTTTATGTTTACAAGGCACTACGCGATGACATGAAAAAATTAAAGTTTAATCATTTTACCATGTGTATGTTGTTTTATGTTCATGGAATGTTTAAATGTTTTGTGCCTTGTACAAAAACCCTACTTCGAATGTTTGATATCGAAGGTATGGTAAGATACCTAGATTTTCAGTTATGTTAGGGATCCATAATACTGAAGGTATGGTAAGGTAGTCAAGATCCTATTAAGCTCTACATGCATGTATGATTTATGTTATCGATGTTGATGAGATCGAGTAAAGAGGCTCTCTCTCAACTAAGGTTATTAGGGATTGAGCAAAAGTGATTTCCCTCATGTTCAAGCAGAGGAGTAGAGGTGCTTTCAGGAAATAATAATGAGTTTTAATTCAAGGGTTTTATATGTTATGATTTCATGTTTTCAGTATCTATTTTCAAACCTAGAAAATGAGAATGTACACGTTTTATGCTAAACATATTTATGTTATATATGTATGAAAGCATGTTTATTTTAAAGTAGTTACTCACTAAGCATTTTAAGCTCATACTTTCAAATGTTTTCTTCCACAAGTAATGGTCGACGTCCCAAAGCCTATAAGATCTGCCAGTTAGTCACTACTCAGGATCTTCCAAGCATTTTGAAGTTTAGGTGGTTCACTTTTTTATGTTTAGAACCTGGTTTTTTCTGTACAAGTCATGGGGGAAAGGGTAGAACTTGTATTAAACTTATGTTTCCAAAATCTGTTAATGTATGTTGGTTTGGTAGCTGACTAGTAATATGTGTGTGTGTGTGTGTGTGCAGTGGTTTGATGGCGAGATTATGGTAAGATGCAGAGATTATAAACTGCTAATCAGGTTTAATATGTGCTGAGGAGACAGGTTCACATGAACAGGTTAGATAATAGTTGTCATAAGAGTGTTGGCGACTGTTGTCTTCACATTCTTTCTCCAATTTAGAGGATAATATGGGAGGGGGCATGATAGTTAATGTGCTTATAGAACATTTTTTTGGGTTATATTTTGGTCTTGAAACTATTTTATTTGTGTTCTTTTATGTTTGTCTCGTGTTGATATAAACATATTTAGGTCTTATTTTTTATTATTGTTAAGTTCACAAGTCTTTTATTCTTTTGACTAAGGTTTCTTTACTTAGAAATGTTATGACTCTTCAATTTGTGCTCATATATTGCAGTTTGTGCTCATATAATTTTTATTCAATTTGCGCTCAAATTACTACGTAGTTGGTTTGAATATTATGGTGTTTTGGAAACTCTAGTAGTTCTATTGAGAGGAGATTATTGTTTAAATGTTTGTGTTGGAAGTGAATTTCTTTGAACAGATGTCGAAGTAAAAGAAAAATAACAAAATTGGTTTTGTTGTATAGTGATGTCATGCTGCCAAAATTTTTCTAAAGTATACAAGTTAGTAAAGTTAGCTTCAGGTTAAAATATGGTAATTTTCCCTAAATTCTTTATGTTCTTGCTTCTAGATTTCATTACAATTGATCAAGTTAGAGACAAGTGCTAGAAGTTTAGTTCTCAGTCTAAGGATTAGGATACTACGGGATAATCATGACACAATAGACTCCACAAGCCAGGCCTCGATGGGAAGCGTGTGTGGTGAGTTTCATGGAAGGTTTTACTTTTAAGATACTTCATAAAGTGTTATCTTCATTTTCATGTTGGGGTTACCTTTAGGATCTTTGAGCTTGAAAGTGCATGAGAAATGGATCAACTATGATGCATTTTCCAATTCTTTATTTGTTCCTTCCTTTCTGGCAAATGTATTGAACTCAACTTTATTAGTGGATGTTATGATTGTTTGGTCAAATTGATACAACAGTCTGTGGATGTGTTTTATTTTCTTTGTTATCTAGTTTTATTTCCAATGTGTTTTATTTTCTTTGTTATCTAGTTTTATTTCCTTCTTCCAATAAGTTAGTTAATTTTTGTATTTGTTGAAATCATAATATATAAAAGCAATGAATATTTTATTTTGTATATGTACAAGTAAGAGAAATATTATTGTTTAAAAAATAAAATATTATGATTTGCACATGCTAAGCAAAAAATATATATGTATTTTTTGTTAGTGTCAATTTTTAACTCTTTGATCGACATTAAAAAGAGATTGGACATTTAAAAAAATGAGGCATTGAAAAATATTGGACAATTATTGAAAATTTTGGTAAAAAAACCAACATAAAAGATGGTGTACAATGTTGGTTTTTGTTATAATTCTATAGTTAGGGTTTTCCATTCTTGTAAATATTTTGTGATATTTTCTTTTTCTATGCTTTGTACACTTGTATATATTCATATTTTTGGTGAATGAATAAAGCATTTTGATTCTTTTTCAAACCTAAGAGTTTTACATGGTATCAGAGCTCTCTAAACAAACTTAGGGTTTTGTGAACCTTAGGGTTTGAGAATTTAGAACCCTTTGTGATACGTCTAGGGTTTTGTGGAAATGTGAGTTTACACTTTTGCTCACAGTCGACGTCTTCAGTTCGTTCCTCGTCGTTAGCCGCCGCAGCCGCCGTCGGGGAAAAAAACTGTTTTTTTTTTTACACCGCCCAGACCAACGAGGAGCCCAACCATCGATCTACAAAACCCCAAAGTCCAGTTGCCATCTGACCAGCGCGTGAGGCTCACACACCGACTGTTCCATCTTGTCATCCGTCTATGCGTCGGTGCGTGCACCGCTGTTTTTTCGTCCGTCTTCTATGGGTTTCCTCAGTGTTGTTGACTCTTCTTGGTGATGTGTTTGTTTGGGATATATAGATATACTCACTGCTTGTAAAGACATCTCTTTGGTAAATTAGGGTTTGGTTCTTTGCTGTTCAGTGTCTATTTTTTGAGGTAATGGCTGATAAGAAACCAATAATGTCTGAGATTGTTCCTTGGTGTCAAAAGTAACTGAACACAAGCTGAATGGATCCAACTACTATTCATGGAGATCAAATCCATGAGGTGTTGTTTGCTATTATTTTCATAAACCTGTCCATACGAAACGTGAATACAGAAGATTGCTGAATAAGGGTCAGAGGATGCCATCACCCTCTGCACATGTCGCCTCTACTCCTGATAATCTTGACAAGTCAATTACGATTTCTACAGAGGAGTTTGCTAAATTTCAGCAGTATCAAGAGTCATTGAGGGCATCATCTTCTACTCCCATTGCGACCATCACAGAGACAGGTAACATTTTTAAATGTCTTCTTTCCTCCACGTCAAAATAGGTCATTGACTCTAGCGCTACAGACCATATGACAAGTAACCCCAGTTTATTCTCTAACCTTTGTACATCTATCTCTTCACCTAATGTCACTATAGCTGATGGAACTTCCACTCCTGTTTTAGGATCAGGAACCATCCATCTCACTGAATCAATTTCTTTGTCATCAATTTTAAATTTACCAAATTTCTCGTTTAATTTGATTTCGGTCAGTAAACTCACTCGTGATCTTCATTGTTGTGTCTTCTTTTTTCCTTGTTATTGCTTATTTCAGGATCTTACGACGAAACAGGCTATTGGTAAAGGGCGAAAATTTGGAGGTCTTTACATCTTTGAACCATAAACACCTATGGGCATCACATGCTCTAACGTGTCGTCTCCCTTTGAAGAGCATTGTCGTTTGGGTCATCCGTCTATCTCTGTGTTGAAGAGTCTTCGTCCACAACTTCAACATTTGTCTTCTTTCGATTGTGAGTCATGTCAGTTTGCTAAATTTCATCGTTTGAGTTTGTATCCTCGAGTCAATAAACGAGCTAATGCTTCTTTTGAATTAGTCCATTATGATGTTTGGGGTCCATGTCCTGTTGAGTCCGAATGAGGGTTTAGGTATTTTGTTACATTTGCCGATGACTATTCTCTTGTTACGTAGTTATATTTAATGAAAAGTCATTCTGAGTTACTTTCTCATTTTCGTAACTTCCATGCTGAAATTCAAACTCAGTTTAGTGGTATTCTTAAAATCCTACGGAGTGATAATGCTGAGGAATATTTCTCTCATACACTCAAGTCTTATTTAGATGCCCAAGGCATTCTTCATCAATCTTCTTGTGTTGATATTCTATCTCAAAATGGGGTTGCAAAATGAAAGAATCTTCATCTCCTTGAGACAACCAGAGCTTTGAGTTTCAGATGCATGTTCCAAAATCTTTTTGGGCTGATGTTGTTTCCACAACTTGTTTCTTAATAAATTGCATGCTCTCTTCCATTCTTAAGGGTGAGATACATTTTCGTACATTATGCCCCAAGCAACATTTGTTTCCCATTCCACCCAAAATATTTGGTTGTACCTACTTTGTTCGGGATGTTCGGCCTCAGCATACCAAGCTGGATCCAAAGTCCTTAAAATGTATTTTTCTTGGTTATTCCCGTGTTCAAAAGGGTATCGGTGTTATTGTCCTAGTCTAAATAAATATTTAATCTTTCCTGATATCACGTGTTTTAAACATACCTTGTTTTTTTCATCACCATCTTTCTCTTCGAATAAGAGTTAGGGAGAGCATAAGGAATTAGAGGATAATTTCCTTGTCTACACAATTATTTCTCCTTCCGATCTTTTTCCTGATTCATCTCTACCTGTGGCTACCTCTACTCTTCCTCCCATCGTTAAGGTCTATACTCGACGACAACCTTCTCTAGTTCCATGCCCTGTACCAGATGGTGTGCCGCAATGGTGGAGGAGATAACTGCCTTAGATGATAATTGTACTTGGGATTTAGTTTCTCTCCCTATAGGAAAGAAGGCTATCAGTTGCAAATGGGTGATTGCAGTTAAAGTCAATCCTGATGGTTCTGTTGGCCGGTTAAAAGCACGCCTCGTAGCGAAAGGCTATGTACAAACTTATGGCGTTGATTATGCTGATACTTTTTCTCCTGTAGCAAAAAGGGCATCTGTGAGGTTGTTGATATTAAAAATGCATTTCTTCATGGTGATCTTCAAGAAGAGGTGTATATGGATCAACCACCAGGGTTTGTTGCTCAGGGGGAGAATGGAATGGTGTGTCACCTTCATAAATCCTTGTATGGATTAAAGCAGAGCCCACGAGCTTGGTTTAGTAAATTTAGTTAGCTGATAGAAAGCTTTGGAATACGGAAGAGCAGGTCAGATCATTCAGTCTTTTTTAAGAGATTTGAGGGTGGTGTCATCTTGTTAGTCATATATGTGGATGAAATTGTGATTACTGGTGATGATGCTTTAGGTATCCAGTCTCTAAAGACCTTTCTTCATAGTCAATTTCATATGAAATATTTGGGCATGTTGAAATACTTCTTAGGAATTTAGGTAATAAGAAGCAAGAAAGGAATTCTATTATCATAGAGAAAATATATACTTGACTTGTTGACTGAAACAGGAAAATTAGGGGCTAAGCCATGTAGTACCCCAATGATGCCCAACTTACAGCACACAAAAGATGGAGAATTGCTAAAAGATACTGAAAGATATAGGAGGTTAGTGGGAAAACTTAATTACCTTACAATGACTCGACTCGACATAGCCTATTCAGTAAGTATTGTGAGTCAGTACATGTCATGCCCTACAGTTGATCATTGGGCTGCATTGGAACAGATTCTATGTTATTTGAAGGTTGTCCCGGGCGTGGTTTATTATATAAAGATTATGGTCATACTAATATTGAATGTTTCTCAGACGCCGATTGGGCAGATCTAAAGAAGACAGAAGATCAACCTCAGGGTATTATGTTTTTGTTAGTGGTAATTTGATTTCTTGGAAGAGTAAGAAGCAAAATGTGGTGTCACGTTCAAGTGCGGAATCGGAATATAGAGCAATGGCACAATCTGTGTGTGAATTGATTTGGATATATGAACTTTTTGTTGAGTTGGGATTTGAAACCACCACACCGACAAAGTTGTGGTGTGATAATCAAGCAACACTTCATATTGCTTCTAATCCAGTATTTCATGAAAGGACTAAACATATTGAAGTTGATTGCCATTTTGTACGTGAGAAAATTCAACAAGGGTTGGTATCTACAGAATATATGAAGATTGGAGAACAATTAAGAGATATCTTCACGAAAGCATTGGATGGAAGACGTATAGATTATCTATGTAACAAGTTGGGCATGATTAACATATATGCTCCAACTTGAGGGGGAGTGTTATAATTCTATAGTTAGGGTTTTCTATTCTTGTAAATATTTTGTGATATTTTCCTTTTCTATGCTTTGTACACTTGTATATATTCATATCTTTGGTGAACGAATAAAGCATTCTGATTCTTTCTCAAACCTAAGAGTTTTACAGTTTTCAACTAACATTGAAGATGGTGTATAATGTCGATTTTCAACCGACATTGAAAATTATTGACATTGAAATTTCGGTAAGCTATGATGTCAATTTAAAACCAACATTAGAGACAACCAACATTAAAGACCTTTTATAACACGATCTTCGATGTTGATTTTCAACCGACATTATACCCCTAAATTGTCAATTTTAAACCGACATTAAAGCCTGGTCCTGTAATAGTGTTTTGGAATAAGGATGACTTGGGAGAAAGTGGTGCCGAATATATGCTATGTATTTTATTTAATAAATTTGATTAGTCGTTCTAGTCTAAAGGTTGTTTCAAATATAAGAAAATAAACCAAATTATCGACAAAATATACTACAATTTCAATGTCTATATGCGAGACTACTATCTGTGTCATGATAAACACAGATATTAGTCTATCAAGATTTGTCGTAGATAGATTGTGATATTTTATTATTATTTATAAATATTTTAGGCATACTTAATTGGATTGATTTGATGAAAAATTTCAAAGTTTTAAATTTTAATGTCAAATAATGTTTTTTCAATAATACACACCTCGAATCTACCATGAGTTTGTTTCCTTCTTGGATTTGTGTATCTATTGTATTTTTTTTTCCCAAACAAATAAATAACGTAGTGGCTGTAAATTTGAGCAAACTTTTTAGTTAAAAAAAAAAAAAAAACAAACTTGAGTTATTAAACATTCGATAATATATGCTATACATTTCTCAAAAGAAGAAAATAAAATTTTAAAGTTAAAAGAATCAAATTATCAATTTTTAAAATGATAATTAATGCATTCGACTTTATGAAAAATATTACATGTCAAATAAATAATTGAAGATCAAAAGTCAACACTTCTCATTTAATTTTCTGTCCATATGAAAGAATTGCAATTTTGTGCATCGAGTTAAAGCTCGAAAAAAATAGAAAAATAGAGAGGGGAAAAAACAAAAGAAAATTCCAAATTATAATCGGAGAAATACATACTGGACGTAAAGAATTAAGACGTTATATGTTCATGGATTGGATTGGGTTGAAAGATTTTTTTAGACTCAACCCAATTGTTTGGGTTGTAAATTTTTTCAACCCAAATGATCCTTATTAAAAAATAAACCCAACCCAACCCAACCATGAAATATTTGGATTGGGTTGGTCCGAGTTAATAGAGTCATTTATTTAAAATTTTGTTATAAAAAGAACCAAAACGTAATTTCTCTCTAAAATGCAAAGAAACTATTTTTAAAAGTTGTTGAAAAATAAAATATTCAAAAAATATTGAAATTAAATAAAATTAAAATCAATATATGTATATAAAATAATTGTATTATAAGTAATAAAAAATATATTTTTTAAAAGTTAATAATGAATTCGGGTTATATTAGGTGAACCCACGAATCAACCTAACCTATAAAATTTTCATTTATTTAAATTCAACCCAATCCAAATGAGTTGATAATCTAATCCAAATCGTATGGATTGGATTAAATTGACCAATTTTTTGAGTTATCGAATGTTTTGAATCCCTAATAAATGCAAGGACAATTCAAACAATTGGGTAGAGAAACTACGACAGCCACCCCTCAACCTCAAATGTGCCGAATTTTATAAATATTCTTTTTTTTTTTTTAATTTTATTTTAAACCAAACCCATTTTAAAAAAGTGAGAGGAAAAAGAAAAAAGGATTAACAAGGTTCCCTCGGGCAACGGAACGCGACATGTCGCCCGCCTTTTCCAGTTCATACGTGTGGCCCGTTTAGGCCCGTTGACACTCAATTCTAGAGAGTCAGTACCTCAGTGTGCATTTTGTGTGATTAGGTAAAAAGCTGGGGTTAGAAGTACAAAAAGTATATTTTCCATCGGATCCTCCAACTAACTATCCAGTGTTTCTATTTATACAGATAAACGACTCGAACCTACCAATTTCTAAGTTATGTTTATATAATTCTTAAAAAAAAATGTCTATACAATTATTTCTGAGTTGGGCCGTAAAGTTTTTATAGATGCTCAATAATTAAGGAAGTCTGAAAATAATAAGTTTAGGAATAAAATTATTGAAAATCAATAAATACTATATTTGACGGTACATAAAAAATGTTATCAAAATTTTATTGGACTAATTTATTTTTGTATTTAGTTTGTAAAATTAATCCTGAAAACTCTATAAAATTGTATAAGATGGATTGATAAACAACAAGTTCAATTTAAAATTTTGAGAAAAATTAATTATTTAATGATCATATAATAATATGGGAGATTTTCAAAAATAGAAAAAATAACAAAAACTATTTCCACAAAATAACAAAATTTTAATCTCCTTTGATAGAGACGGATAGAAGTCTATCCGTGTCTATCAATGATAGAAACGGATATGAGTCTATTATCCTATCAATATTTTTTTAAAAATATTTTTGTAAATAGTTTGACATTTTTTTTTATCCGTAAAAATTTTCCTAATAATATTATTTAAATTAATTACGAATATTTTTAAAATGAGTAATTTATAATTAAAATTACATGATTATATAATTTGATGTGATCATTTGGATGGATTTTTATAACTATGTTGTATTTGTTAATAAAAACAATTAATGAATTCTAATTAATCAATGATAAACTAATTGTATTACAATTAAATTCATATTATATTAATCATAATGATTATTAACCAACTATGAATATAAATAAATAATTAATTGATAGCTTTATCGCATCGGTTCTTTATAGTTTATTAAAAATTAAGTTTGTGTATACATGTGTATATTATTAAATTAAAATAAAAATTAAGGTCCCATTTGATAACTATTTCTTCTTTTTTTTTTTTTTTGTCTTTTTGAAAATTAAGCTTATTTCTTCTCTATTTCTTACCGTGATTTGCATCTTTCTTAAATACAATAGTTGAATTCTTATTCAAAACCCAAAAACAAAAACAAGATTTTAAAAGCTATTTTTTCAATTTTCAAAATTTTATTCAATTTTTTAAACCATTGATAAAAAGTAGATAACAAATAAAGAAATTTGGAGATGTAAGTAGTGTTTATAGATTTAATTTTCAATACCAAAAAAACAAAAAAAAATCAAATGGTTACTAAACGGGGCCTAAATATATATTAAATTGTTTAAAATTAATTAATTAATTAAATTGAAGTAGTTAAATTCACACATTATAATTTAAATTTTAATATAAACTTATAAACTATACACTTAATTTTCATATAATAATTAATTTTAACTAATTAATTTTAATAATATATAAAGTAAAGGAATAAAAAAATATATTAAAAAATGAAATAGTGGGTATGAAGAAAACCCACATTTTTTATGGGTATCACTCAAGGATATAATGAATGTATGAGAATAGCTTGTTCTCATGTCTAAAACTACAAAATTTGTACCAAACAACGGAATGGTTATCTATTACCCATTTTCACTCTTGTTCCCATCCCAATTCCTTCAATTCAAACAACCCAAAATTTTACTCAACTAATAAAATTTATAATGAATATATAAATTTAGCGAATCAAAATATACTTCAATAGATAAATCTATTTTCGACTAATAGATCAAATATATTGAATTTATGAATGTTTATTGGTCTGGACAAAAGATGACTTCCTTGTTCTAGTAATGCCCATCTCATTGCCTTTCATTTGGGTTCTCTATATTTGTGTATTCATATAAAAAATGTTGAAGAAATGCTATGTTAGAACCGAATACATTAACAAATTGATTACACTTCAACTTGATACGGTACACACTGTCATAATAATTTTCAAACTAAAAAAAAGCTAGCGAAATAGTAAAACAAAGCTTGTGAATTTAAATAATTAATAATCTCACGCTTCTGATAAACAATGGCCTGAAGACAATTATTCGCTATACACATATTGCAAGCAAACTACAACAATCGTCTAAACACGATACAACGACTAATTCTAGTAGAACTACAACTATATACTACTTATGTTGTTCGTTCTGATTCTCTTTGTCTTTAATTTTTCATGTTTTGTCTATTATATTAAAAAGAGGGGAATTTTCAAAAATAGAAAAGTAAGGGAAACTATTTACACAAAATAACAAAAATTAATCATTTTAGATTTCTATAAGTTTTTATCATTGATAGACACTATAGACTTCTATTAACCTCTGTCAATGATAAACTTTTATTAGTTTCTATCACTGGTAGACGTTGATAGAAGTCTATTAGTGTCTATCAATATTTTATTTGTTATTTCTGTAAATAGTTTGACATTTTTTTTATCAGTAAAAATTTCTCTTAAAAAATTTCAATTTGATATTTTTAACCATTAATTTATTCTACATAATTAAATTTATTTTTTATATTTTATATTTTAATATTCAAAATGTTTCATTTTCTTTCCCTGGAATGTAAATATCCAACAAAATGTTTATTCAAATAATTAATTATTCATTTAAAGATAAAACTCTCGAACTTCTTAATAAATTGGGATAAGAAAGTTTAGCCATTTTGCTTCTGTCCATGCTTCCTCTTGTTTCCTACTAAAATGAGGATTTTACGCTCATTAATGGCGGTACTTCATTAAAAACAAAGATAAAATACCATTGATTTGCTCCAATTTTTAAGAAGTTATTGATGTAATTAAAAAAAAAAAAATCTGATCAATCAGTTGCAGCCTTTTACTGTATATTTATTTTTACCATATTAATCATTTTTTTAAGCATATACAAATTTAAATTTCTTTTTACCATATTAAAATATGACTAACTTGAGTTTAACTCAATTTGTTAAGGTATACATCATCAACTCGACAAGGTCACAAATTTTAAACTCAACTCTCCACAAGTTATCGAACAATATTTAATATCTTTTACTAATAAATAATAATTAATTCATGTTTTAACTAGTCAGTATATGTTTAAACTCTCTTAAAAACGAGAATATTTGAAACTTTAGTCTCTCAATCTAAAGTATATTTTTTTAATTATTGAATTATGTTATTTTTTTAAAAATATTTATTTATTATTTATTTTTCTAATAGGACAATTGTAAAGATGGAAGATCAAATTTTTAACTGAAAGAGAGGAAAATGGAAATATATGTCAATTACCATCGAACTAAATTTACCTTGAAAAATTATATACATGTTGATCTTATGATTTCCACCCTTAGAAAATAATAATAAAATATTATTTTTATTGTTGTGTGTGAATTTTGTCATCAGATGTATATTTCATAATAAAACTCTAGTAGTAGCCCATTAGGCAACTTTGAAAAAAAACAAGCAAATTAATAAGTAGGTTGATCAAATCAAAGTTGTCAAACTTCTAACTACCCATCCTCACTAGATGATCATTTAAATGGGAAAAAAAGAAGATAAAAATGCAATAAACTTTGGAATTCTAATAGGATGTAAATTTCTCTCTAAAATATAGATATTAAGTTGGTTATCTACATCAATTGATACAAATACACAATAAAAAAAAGTTCACACTCTAACTTTTTAATTACCTTACATGACAAGAATCGTTAAGAAAATAGATAATATAATAGATAAGATCACGCTACAAGAAAATTCCTTTTCAGTGACAATTTTTAACAATACAATCAATTTTTGTTGTTAAAAAGTTAATTTTGAGCCATATATTAAAAAATATGTCTTAAAATACTATTATTAATAACATTATTTAAAGTAACGCCAATAAAAGATTTTGCGACGTGTCATTCTTTAGCAACATGTTAAGGCATCACTGAAATTAAATTTTTATTTCTCTAAATTATGCATTTTCACGATTTCTCTCCCTTTTCCCCCATTTTCATGACTTCCCTTTCTTTTCTTCCCCATTTTCACAATTTCTCTTTCCCTCCTTCCTCATTTTCACGATTTTCCTCTCCATTCGTTTCCATTTCGACGATTTCTTTCTCCCTCTTTCAGATCTCCTTCTCATTTCTTCTCCATTTTCACGATTTTCCTCCCCCTTTCCGATTCACTTTCAATTTTAGAAAACCTTCACAACATGTCTCTCAACGTCTCTCTTCTTTACCATTCGTTTATCTCCTTCACGGTATATTGTTATTTCTTCAATTTTATTTTATTCAGTATGTTGATATTCTCCACTCTCATCTCCCTCTCTTTCTCTTTTAAGATTTTAAGCACTTAGAAATTCATTTTAAATTGGCTATTTTCTTATGGAGAGGAGGTTGTATTCTATATTATGTCAAAATTGACTTGTTTTAGCTCTTCGACGAGCTATAAATTCCTTTTTGAGAGCAACGGGGAGTCAATAGAGTCTCCTTTTCTTTTTACTGATCTCTCTGTCTGCAGCTGTGGGGTAAGCTTTCTCAGTTTGTTTGGTTGGTCTCTCATACCATTAAATCTTTTCAGAGCGTCCTGTGATGATTTTTATGTTGCCATTAGTTAGAAGTTTAAATAACATACTTTATAGCTTAATATGTTGAGATTCCATCTAGGTTAGAAGAAGTTTAGAGAAAGATGTAAGCAAATTACTAGAGTTCCCCATTTTCTCTCAGTACTTAGCAAGAATTTGGTTAATGAGAAAGGTTTCTGTGAAAGAAGAGTTGGATGTTTGATGAATTTCAATTTCGTATGTTTGCGTTTATTTTTGTAGAATTAATTATCGGTTTCTATTTTTAAGTTCAAGATAAGATCTATCTAGAATTATTATGTTGATCTTGAGTGCTAAGTCTGATGAAGTTATTATGAAAACATTTAGTATGGAATTAGGAGATGCTTAAGTTCAAGTTGGGTGTGGTGAAACTGATGATGAGACTTAATGAAGCTCAAAAAGTCATAGGGTCAATAAGTAATTTTAAGATTTTAGAGTTTTGTACTTATTATAGTTACCAATTTGATTTATCTTTGTAAGTTGAAAATAGCTTGTGGAGGGATGAATAATTATATTATTTTTTTTATTAAAGTGAAGTAGTTAATTGTTTGTGTTTGTTGAAAGTTAAGTAGTGTATACAAATATCACATTACTATTATTATAACATATAAATATTGTTAGTTAGCCTTCTTCGATGTTCGTTAATATTGCTATAATGAGGTTTTCAACTGACATCATAGTCTAGTTTTGTATTAGTGATAATAGGTTTATATATTAAATTGAATATTATTTTTTAATTAATAAAATACTTTTATCGACACTTACATATGTTACAAAAGATACTTGCAATGATCATTGATCCACTTTTAGCAACAGTCTTATATGTTACTAAAATTTAACTTTCAGTGATAAACTTGCACGTCACTGTATAAGACAGATGGTGACAAATAATGTGTTGCTAAAAGTGAACTTTTAGTAACGCGTACGCGTCAATAAAAGTTTTCTTTTAGTGGCGCACGGTGGATATATCATTAAAACCTTTAATTACGCTGCTACAGTGACATTTTTAACGATGCGTGTCTCAACATTGTTAATTCTTTTAGTGATGCATTTTATGCAGCACTAAATGTGGTTTTTTCTTGTAGTGTCATTAACTATCATTTTTATATCGATAGATCAATTCCTATCATGCAATTGTAAACTAAAGAAACTCTTGTAGAAATATAGTCATTATTATTTAATTTTACAGCGTATTACCTAGACGTCATCCACACGATATCTCACCATTATAATTTGGTTATATTGTAAAAAATGCACCGAACTTTACAATTTGTGTAAAAAAATACCCCTGAAGTCTCAAATATTTCAAAAATACCCTTAAACTTTATTAAAAAAAATTCAAAAAATATCATTGTCGTTAGTTTTGGATGGAAACCATTAAAGTTTTGTTTAAAAAATACACCTGAACTTTCAAAATATTTCAAAAATACCTCAACTTAATAAAAGTTAAAAAAAAAAACCTCAATCGCTAGTATTTGAACAAATATCATTAATTCCTCGTGACAAAAATGACTTAAATTTTTTTTTTTAAAAAAATGCTCCTACTGATCAATTTGTTTGAAGTATTCTAAAGTTTGAAAATAACCAATTTTAAAATAAATTATATAGATATCCTCATTTTTTTTTTTTCATATAGGTACTCTCATATTTCTCTTAATTTTTTAATTCTTAGCTTATACCAATTTTCTCAACAACCAAAATGAAAACCAAAATTTTAAGTTAAAATATAAAATACCACAATATTTCACAAAATTTCAAAATCAAAATCTCCTCTTGAAACATACCAAAACGAAAAATAGTCAAATAAAAAAAGTATTAGCCTAAATCGTGTTGGTTGTTAGGAATTCAATATTTATTTTAGTTCTTAGATAGATTATCGAGCAAAAGAAGCGTGGTACATTTCAGATGCAATTCAGGTTTAAATGAAGCAATTAGCAAGTAATATGAGGCAAAACAGTAAAATCGAGCAAGGGGACGCACGGAGTTACGCAAGCGCTAGACACTTGTGCCTCGAGCCATTCACAAAGATAGTCTGCTAGGCAAGCGTAGTAGTGCTGCGCTGAAGCATCGCAACGCTCTCCATTTGATATACGTGCATAAAGAGGCACTCCTTCCAATTTTCTCTCTAAGGTGCTTCGTGAGGGGGCCTTCAGCGTTGCACTTGGTTGTTGAGAAAATTAGAGTAAGCTAAGAATTGGAAAATTAACAGAAATATGAGAGAACCAATATGTATGATAAATAGTCAAATACCTTGATTGTTTATTGTTTTGGTATTGTTCGCACGAGGTTTCAGAGAAACTTTTTTCGTGGAGTTGAACTTGTGTTGATACAGACTTGATGCGTTGTGGTCCGATCTCTAGCACTTGATCCTCTAATTCTCTCTCAATTGAATGCGTACGTTTGACTTAAAGGAAGCGGAGCGCGTGGTGTTCTTGAAGTTTGAAGTCCTGGAAGAATCCTTGTATCTTCAGAGCTTAAGCTTCAAGGGGTGGTTCAGTCTTCAAAAGTCAAGAAGTCTTCTGATTGTAGAGAATTTTCTCTAGGCTCTTTGGAGTATAGAATTGTTGACCCTACAACTGAAGAGAAGTCCTTTATTTACAGAGTTCTTAGATGATCTTCGTGGGTTTGAGCTTGGTTGGTTCATAGACCTGGCTCTTGGGCCCAACTAATTGGATTTGGGCTTTACTTGACATTTGGGTCAAATTAGGTCTATTTTTTCTTAGCTCAATTGGACTTTATGTCACATCCCGCTCCAGATTACCCTCTTAATCTGGATGGAGTGGTGATTGCAGCAGTTACCAACCCTTTTGCTAGCACTTACTGCCTATCTAACTTGCTAAAATTTTGCTCAAACCCTAAATACGTACATTTCATCAATATACTGAACAAATTAACTCAGAACTTAACACATTTATATTACAGGGTTTTATAGCATTTCATACATGAATATTACAACTTAGTGAGCCCCATCTAGGATACTAGTCCCTATCTGACAGACACATGTGTACTAACTAATACAGATCTTCAATTAAGCCTCCTTCAACCTGACTCTTTAAGTGGCAAAGCAACAGCAGAGAAATCTTTTGAGAACTGACCGCTACCTGAAAGGAAAACATTTGAAAACATGAGCTAGAAGCCTAGTGAGTGACTAACATTTTAATCATAATTTCCATACATAAATTTAATATTAAGACTGAAAGCTTTAACTGAAAACGTAAACTTGGCAACTATTATTCAAGTCATCATCAACTTCATATAGCACTATTTTACGCTTTGCTGGACTATGCCTTAGTCTATCAGTCTAGTGTGGCCCTCTTGCTCACTCTTTATCATCCTCCACTGATTACTACTTAACTAGGAAGGAATCCTTTTGTTCACTTCCTAAAAACATAATTTGCATCCTTAATTGAGAGAGAACCTTTACTCGATTCCTCAACGTTAATCCATAGCTAGTGTGGAGTGATCTTGACACTACCAATAACAACTTTTCTTTCATTCATGTAATTCTAGTTTAAGTACCATCATACCTTAGGTACTACTGCTCATATACCTTCTCCATGTACTTCAGTATCGAGCTATTCGGATATCTTCTCTGTGTACTTCAATATCGAGCTATTTAGATTCTAAGACAAAGCTTCAGTACCTTCTCCGTGTACTTCAGTACTAAGCTATTCAAATTCTAAGACTGAGCTTTAGTACCTTCTCCGTGTACTTCAGTACTGAGCTACTCATACTTAACTTGCATATTCTTATATCTTAACGACTTAGTTTCCCAAAACATTCTATACTGACGTATCCTCATAGTCATTGAAAAGCATAGCATAAGTATAACATTAATGTGAGATGCGTTGCTTGTTAACTATTTGAGAAAAGTTGTCATAAATAGCTTTCAGTAAACATGCATTTTAAACATTCATAAGCATTAGCAATTTACTTAAACATTTAAAGCATTTAGAGTCACTCACATTCTTTGGCAATCTTCTTCATATATATGCTTATTGTGCGTTGAACACTTAGCCAAATTCGTAGGCCTTAACTTGACTAGGCAACAACTTCATTACCATGCGTCCATGCCTTGCGTTAGGCTTCAAGCCTTCTATGCGACCAAGCCTTCAACTCAGCCTATTGCCCATTGCATAGCAACCTTTGTACCCATTGTTTAGCTCATGTGCCCGTCTTGTGGCACATCAATGCATGCCCTATGCGTTCGTCTGGCTGCGCCCATCGTTCCGCTCATATGCCCATCCTGTGGCACATCAACACATGCCCCATACGTTCGTCTGGTTGAACCCATAAATTCCAACGCAACCTTGCGCTTACGACTTCAATATGCGTTGCATAGTATAATGCTTCTCAGCGCGTCCTTGCGCCAATTCAACCTCCAACGCATGCGCTTAACATCATCGTCAAGCCCTAAAGCTGTTTACTTATTCAACCCAAGCAGCTGTCTGCTTGCTCAAGATTCCAGATTTAATTTACAATTTTAATAACTAATTTTCAGGCCTTTTCTCAAGAAATTTCCTTCTACAAACATTCCCTAAAATGTCTTAGCAAGCTTAATGTAAAATTTCAGCTCAGAATTCCTCGTGGTTGTGTCGGAATCCTCAGATCATCAAGACTGACCCAACTTACCTGAGAATTCGACCTCCAGCCGAATTCTTCATACTCCAGCTCGATTTTGCTAGAATCTCCCTCCAGCATTTCAACCTTAGTAACTAAACATACTCAGGGTTTGAATGGCTTTGGAATTACTTCATTTGCACAAGCGAATTTCTCCCAACCCCTTCTTGAAATCGAGCTTCTCTTTTTAAACTAACAGCTGTATGTTCTCCTTTTAACATCAAGCTGCCACCTCATCCTTAAAGGAAATATCAAACCTGAGTATGACAGCTGACTTAGCTGATCAATCACCAAGATGATCTTTCCTTCTTGGTCATCGACGCAAGGGTTAGCTCCCAAGCCAACGCTTGCAACCACATGGCCGCATACCTTCTCCTGAATGCATCACTCAACCTGGCTAACGCATAGCTCACTTAGAGGCTATTGCGTTCCTCCTTTGGTTGCATACTTCTAAGCCAACACATGTCCTAACCCATGTGTAGCTGTCATATCATATCAACCATGCGTTAAACCTTAGTAACGCAAGACGTTTCACTATGCGTCCACTATGGTTTGTCTCATCGCCGCATAGTTCATCGTTTAGCAAGGCCGCCGCATAGCACCATCGCATAGCTTATCGCCTAGATTAGCTTTTCCGCATACACCACCGCATCGCATCGCCGCATAGCACCATCGCATAGCTTATTGCCTAGATTAGCTTTTCCGCATACACCACTGCATCGCATCGCCGCATACCATCACGTAGCATTGCCACATAACACCATCGCATAGTGTTGCCGCATAGCATCATTCTGCCGCATGACTCTTGCTCATCGTGTAGCGCTGACGCCCATCGTCCAGCGAAACTCGGCTATCGTCTAGCGCACCATCGCTATCGCCTAGCCCATCGTTGCATAGCACTATCGCCCATTGCATAGCGCTATCGTTTAGTGCCTCACCGTTCCGCACGATTGCCTACCGCATTTGCTATACGATCGTTCACCTGCCTACACGATCGCCTACTTCATCGTGTAGCGCCGCTCGCTTATTATACGATCGCATACCCCATCGTGTAGTGTTGCACCTTAGCTGCACGATCGTATACCTTATCGTGTAGCACTACTTATTTACTACACGATCAACCCGCACATGCATCTCCAACGCCCAGTGCCTATGTCCGCACAACTTGAGGCTACCGCATGCTTTGCTAACCTCTCAAGACATAGGCTGCCGCATGCCTTATCAACGCATAGTTTATCCTTGCCTTCAACACTTAGCCTCTACAAGTCTTGGATGCTACATACGTAACTCATGCGTCCACACTTCTCCATCAATGCACGCCTACACTTTGCTTCCATACTTAGCCAATTTTACTTGTTATATTATCTAAAATTCACCCGACTAAGTATTTCTAATACTTTGAATTTTCTTCCTCCATCTTCCTACTTTCTTTACCTCCTTTCATGCTTATTACTCATTTTTATAGGAAAAATAGAGTACGGGGTTGATACTTTAGCCCAAATAATAATATCAAATTTGATCAAATTAATTTTATTCAATCCAACGGTCATGAAGGAAACATGTAGCATCATCGAAATTCGCCGATTTATTTCTTCAACTTTAATTGGGACACATGTCAACTTCTACTTAGTCTCAAATTCAATAATTCACTACTTTAGTAAATGACATGACAATTTGCAATGGATAAAAAATTTCTCATTCAACAAATGCCCCTTTTCGAGATTTATGAGTGTATATGGGTGGATGAATCTCGAAAAATATACAGTTGGAATCGAAATTCAAATATATTTGTTCTTGAATTTGACCCTAATTGATGTATCCGTTAAACTATGAATTTAGTACATAAGTTTAACTAGAATTTGGGATAAAATTTGGAATATGGCCAAATTTTATTTCAAGATTTTACCTCTCAATTTGATTAATTTGATTTGGATTGAGGATGAAAGTTAAACTTGATATGATGGAATATGGCCAAATTTCATTTTGAGATAAATTTGAGACTTTATCCCTAATTTAATTTTGCGAAAGAAGGCTAAATTTGGAATATGACCAAATTTTAACTTGAGATTTTATTCACAATTTAATCTCAGAGTTGAACAATTTGAATTTAAGATAAAATTTGGAATATGACCAAATTTTAATTTGAAATAAATTTGAGATTTTATCTTCAATTTGATTTGAATTGAGAATAAAAGCTAAATTTTATTTGAATATGAGATAAAATTTGGTATATGGCCAAATTTTAACTTGAGAGTTTATTCACAATTTAATCTCAAAGTTGAACAATTTGAATTTAAGATAAAATTTGGAATTTGACCAAAATTTACTTTGAAATAAATTTGAGATTTTACCCTCATTAATTTAGATTGAGGATAAAAGTTAAATTCGATTTAAATATGAGATAAAATTTGAAATATGACCAAATTTTAATTTGAGATAAAATTTAGAATATGCCCAAATTTAAAATTGATGTAAATGAATTTTGATATCATTTGATTTAAAGCTAATACATTCAAAACCCACCAAGAATCTTAATTCAAATGTTATCAAAATATTTTAAAGAGACAAGATTTTAGCAGAAAATCCAAATTAAATTATGAATTTGAATCAATCGACCCCTATAAAATAAGACTCACCACATACATCTTTTTCATTCTCATCTTCCACTCTTACCCTATTCACCTCTTTCTTTTATTCCTTCTTTCTTTCATTCTCATCGTGGATTATGATCTAATTCTTGCCAGACACAGTTCCTATATAGGTGATTATGTAGCATACAAGGGTGGTCGCCAACTCCGTCAACAACAATTTGACTCCTGTTAGGCACAACCCTATGTGTAGATCAACCAGATGATGTAAAACCAATTGGTTGTAAGTGGATCTATAAGAGAAAACGAGACCAAGTCGGTAAAGTACAGACTTTTAAGGCTCGACTTATGGCAAAGGGTTATACCTAGAGAGAGGGAGTGGACTATGAAGAAACTTTCTCTCCCCTTGCCATGCTTAAGTCGATTAGAATACTCTTATCCATTGCCACCTTTTATGACTATGAAATTTGGCAGATGGATGTCAAGACAGCCTTTCTAAATGGCAATCTTGAAGAGAGTATCTATATGGCTCAACCAGAGGGGTTTATTGCACAGGATAAAAAACAAAAGGTTTGTAAGCTTCAAAAATCCATTTGTGGGTTGAAACAAGCTTCTAGATCTTGGAATATAAGATTTGATAGTGCGATCAAATCTTATGACTTTGTACAGATTGTTGATGAGCCTTGTGTTTACAAGAAGATAGTCAATTCTACTATAGCGTTCTTAGTTTTATATGTTGATGATATTCTACTCATTGGGAATGAAGTAGGTTATCTAACTGACATTAAGAAATGTCTAGCAACGCAGTTCCAAATGAAAAATTTGGGAAATGCGTAGTATGTTCTCGGGATTCAAATTATTCGGAACCGCAAGAACAGAACACTAGCCATGTCTCAAGCAACTTATATAGACAAAATATTGTCTAGGTATAAGATGCAGAATTCCAAAAGAGGTATGTTACCTTACAGATATGGAATTCATTTGTCAAAGGATCAATATCCTAAGACACCTCAAGAGGTTGAGGATATGAGACGTATTCTTTATGCTTCCGCAGTAGGGAGCCTGATGTATGTAATGTTATGTACTAGACCTAACATATGCTACATAGTAGGGATAGTCAGTAGGTATCAGTCCAATCCTAGATATGATCATTGGACTGTCGTTAAAAATATCCTCAAGTGTCTTAGGAGAATGAGGAACTACATGCTCGTGTATGAAACTAAGGATTTGATCCTTACTGGATACACTGACTCTGATTTTCAAACCGATAAAGATGCAAGAAAATCTACATCGGGATCAGTGTTCATTCTGAATGGAGGAGCAGTAATATGGAGAAGTGTGAAGCAAAACTGTATTGCGGACTCCACAATGGAAGCTGAATACGTAGCTGCTTGCGAAGCAGCAAAGAAAGCAGTATGGTTGAGGAAATTATTGACAGATTTGGAAGTCGTTCCAAATATGCATCTGCCTATCACCCTATATTGTGATAATAGTGGTGCAGTTGCAAATTCAAGAGAACCAAGAAGCCATAAGCGCGACAAACATATTGAGCGCAAATACTATCTAATCCGGGAGATTGTACATTGTGGAGACGTTGTAGTAACCCAGATATATTCTGAGCAAAACATTGCTGATCCTTTTATAAAGGCCCTCACGGCTAAAGTGTTTGAAGGTCACCTACAGAATCTAGGTCTATGAAGTTTGTAAATTAGGATAAGTGGGAGAACTTTTGGGTATATGCCCTAGTTTATTGTATTCATATGTTTATTGTACTCATATGTTTCTCACTTAAATTCAATATTGTGATACTCCACTAGGAGTTTTAGTCCAAGTGGGAGTTTATTGGATTTTATGTCCTAAAACTCGTAGTTTGTAAATAAATAAACATATTCTGTTTTGTTTTTCAATAAAGTTGTTTTTGAAATTGTAATATTGAATCCAATAAACTAAGGTCCTGAGGCTATTTAATGTAGTTTGAACTTTATGTAGTGACATAAATATGGATCAAGTTCAAATATATAGCCAAAATGGTCTATAGTATATGAATAAGGTTGGGCGCCTTATTCTGGCGACACTATGGATGCGGCCCACTTTGTAGTTAGTACAAACGATGTGATCCTGAATCGTTCATATGGAGATATGTGAGTGGGGGCATCCTATGCAATGAGTTTTCATAAGACTGAACCATGAAATAATCACTTTTTACGTTCTAAATGTCGTTTTATGTATAAAACTGACTATTTCGTTAATTGATGACCTAGGTAACTTGATCTTAATCCTGAGCTAACTATGAATTCCTGTTCACTCGGAATTATCCTTAGATCTGCATAGGTGAGGGCAGCTCATCATCGCTGGCTCAATAAGCCTTCCATTTTAGGGGTAAGATCAGATGGATAGCTGGGAACATAGGGTGCAAGATGAAATTTACTCCAACCCGTTATAGGGATAGTAGATAGGTTGTTCCCTTTAGTACTGAATCCAGGTCTTGAACAAGGGCCCCCACCCTCTCCTTGGCCCGAGAAGGGTTCGGTTTATAGGTTGAACCTTAAACCAATTGTTCATTAGAGAATTAGTGGAACTTAAGGAACAAGATGTAGTCTCGGGGGTAAAACAGTTTTATGACCTAGTCGAGATTATGAACAACCTATGAAGGATTAGCTTAATGATCATGGTTATATCAAATGGACACAAATATATCTATAGTGAGGGGAGTGCAACTACGGGACTATAGTGGAATGACCCGTTAGTTAACGAATGTCATTAGCTCCCTCTAAAAGAGTTTAAGCCAGCTAATCTCGGATCATTGGAGCCCATGATCTATAGGTCCATTAGGTTCCCCTACTAGCTCATATGGAATAAACTTAGAACAGTATGATAGAATAATTCGAATTGTTCGAAATAGGTGAAGAGAGAGAAATCGACAAGTATATGTGATATAGTGGTTAGGTTTTTCAGTTTAGAGATACAAATTTAATATTTAAATGTTATTTAAATATTAAGAATATGAATACATTCATATTCGGAAGCTCGAAAATAATGGAAATGGTCAAAGATGTAAAAAGTCAAACATTGACCGATCTTATATTCAAATGTGATTTGAATTTCGAGAAAATGAATGCAGATTCATGCTCGGGACGTCAAAATTAGTCAACACGGAAAAAATCATAAAATGTCAAAATGTTGACTTTTTGGTCAAAGTTTGACTTTGACCAAATGACTATTTTGCCCTTTGACTAAAGTTAATGGGAAATTCCAAACTTTTGTTGGATAATTCCACTAACAAAATAGTGGACTAGGTGTTGGCTTATAGTGGAGACATTAAGTCCACTGAGATAGTGGATTATAGGTGTTGAGTTTTTATGAATTTATTTCATGCAATTGTTGCATGGTTTTTCTATAAATTGGACTTTCAATTTGGATGAAAAAGGTTTTGACATTTTGCCAATTTTGTCCAGAATTGGGCTGGAAAAAAAACCCAAACCCTACCCAAATTCCATTTTCTTTTTCCATCTCTTTCTCTCTCTCGGTTTCTTTATCCACCGGGTCCCATAATTCAGTTATGAGTCCAGAGGATAGTAGGTCAACTCTAGTGGTGGTCCGGAAGAATTCAGATCGAGATTTAGCGAGGAAAAACTTTTCAGGAGCTTCAAAGGTAATTTTTAATTACTGTTTTTTCCTTCAATTACAGGCTAATTTCCTTTAAATTAAAAGCAATTAGAGTGTAATTAGGTAATTTTTCCGCTGCGTATGCCTCGTGTTCAATCAATGAGTGTGACCCACTTTGTAGATGTTGCAAGTATTGTAAAGTGCTATAAATGGTCTGATCCTGACCATTCATGTATTAGACATGCGAGCGGGGATGCTCTATACAAAAGAGTTTGTATAAAATCGAACCACGAAATATTTAATCTCGTTACGTAACGTCGTTCATGATAGAGATATTCATTTCGCTAGGATGACCATAGGTAACATGACCTTAATCCTGAGTCTATGAGGGCGGTTCTTTGATTTGTATGGGTGCGAGTGGCCAGATCTCTGACTCAAACCTACCACTTTGGGGATTCGTCTAATTGGAGAGCTGGGAACTCAGCTACACAAGACGAAATTCACTCCTTCCTCAATTTAGGAGTAAGTAGATGAATTGCTCCCTTAAGGGTTGATTCCGGGACTTGAACAATGTGGCGCCACACCTTTTCTTGGCCTGAGAAAGATTTACTCATAGTAGGACTATGATATATTGTTCATTAAAGGAATCAGTGGTACTTAAAGAGTTAGATGTAATTACAGGGGCAAAATGGTAAATTAGCCTGGCTGTACTTACGAGTGATTTGTGAAGGGTCACTGTACTGTTGATTGGCTATATCCAAAGGACACAAAAATATATCTGTAGCACAAAGAGTGTAGCTGTCGGTCTTTAGTGGAATGCTCGACAGTTAATGGATGGTGGATATCGTAATTAAAGAGTTTAGTCAGTTATTCACGTATTGTTGGAGCTTCAAGCTATAGGTCCATAAGGTCCCCTTGGTAGCTCAATGGATACATGTTGAGAATCAGTTTTTGGGTTGATTTGAAGTGTTCAAATTAACTAGAAGAAATTTGATTTATGATATAATTAAATTGTTTCAATTATATGATATATAATTGACTTAATGTATTAGATACATTGATTGGAGAAATTATTATTAAATGCTATAAGGGAGAAAAAAAATTATGGTTTATAGATTGCATAAGGTGTGATATTAAAACTATAGGTTATGAATATATTATTTATTTGTAATTAAATCAATTATGGGACAACTGATTACGGTTTTTTCTCCCAATATCCAAGTTAGTGGGAAGTTGTGATCAATTATGGTAACTGATGGATAAAATAAAAATTGTTTACATTTTTACATAATGTGATCGTTAAGCGATTGAGAATCGAACGCATAAAAGAACTATCTATACGATAGCTTGAGAGCATACATGATTGTATAACGAGTTTTCTATACGACAGTCACTTGTTTTCTAAATGATCGAGTACTCAATCTATATGATAGACTATAGTCATCTCCCACTTACTCGATCATTTATACGATCTATGAAATTTCTCCTACCCTCTACCAAATCCATATAGAGCCCACAACTCCTGGATTCTCACACCGAGAATACCAAGGTGGCTTCTGATGGTGTCTACTTACTATTCGAGGGATGAGTGTTGTTTGTTCTTAATCGAGGAGATTGTTGAGGCGTGACGTTCGTGTTGGTGAACGATTGTGCTGTTACATCGAGGGAACGAAAAGAATATTCTTCAAGGGTAAGTTCTTTTGATCCTTAGTATTTTCCTTTTGAAGTATGTTGTAATTTAGAGTGTTTGCATAACTATTACTATTTGATTGTAAATGTGTATGTTCTATCACAATGGGATTTGGAACAATCTCGCTTCCGCTCACCGGTCTCTTTGATAAGAGTTCCTTCAATTGGTATCAGAGCCAGGTTGTTCTGATAGTCCAAATTCTATTTATGCATCGAATTACATTTATGATCTTGGTGGGTTTTTGTGATGTCTGCAATGTGTTTAAACGTTAGATGTAGTTGTAGATTTGAGTCTATGGATATTTCGAGATGGTTGCCTCTTTTTGTTAAAGCTTTCTTTACTTTTCAAGTTCATTTGTAAGGACCCCTATGTTTTTGGGCATAATGACAATACTATCGAGTCTGTATTCAAAGTGTTTGAGTTTGTAAGAGTCGTTGGTGAAGAAGCTTCATTGCATGAAGATGTGTTCTCATCGTGGAAGAAGATAAGAGTTGATCGCATTGTGTAGCCTAGGCTAAATAATTGTTTAGATTTGGCTACGCGATCATGTAGAAAATTTCTACCCGATCGTGTAGTATTTACTAAACGATCGCATGGTTGATGTTGAGCGATCGGATAAAGTGTTTACTCGGTAGGCGCTGAGGTAAATGATCATTGAGGTTTTAATACTCGTCGCATGGTAGGTGCGCGCACTAAATGATTGAGTCAGCCAACATGCTTCATCGCATAGTCACTGGCTATTCGATCACTTGGTATATGATACTTCATGCTTATTCCACGATCGTTTAGACGATCATGCTTCACCGCATAGTTGTCGTCTATTTAATCGTTGAGGCATGCGTAACATGATGTGCATTAAATGATCGAATGGCCTTCATGTTTCATCGCATAGTCATAGACACACGATCCATGCTAAATGATTGTTTATTCTCGTTCAGTGTCAGTAGAAGATCATAAGAAGCTACTATACGATCAAATGAACGATGCTTCACCCGGGTGGTTCAAGACTCGGTTCGCCTGTTTGAACTAGTTGGCTCGTTGGTTTTGTAATAGATAGCTTTAATTTTTTATCCTTTTTTAGGTTAATCATCTCGGTCCATTTGTAATAGATTGATTCTTGATGAATGTCCATGTGATGTATGTTTATTTTTTTATATGTCATAAAGTATGCCATATAGTTTTTAAAACCCACCATAGGTTATGCATTTCCATAGGTTATGCATTTGTCATGCATCATCTCTATATTGTAAGAGTTATGATATAGTAGCTTGCATGACTAAATTACTTTAAAGCATGCTCATGCATCATATAATAGAAGAGTTATAATATATTCATGCATTAAGCATATCCATGCATCATCTTTATATTATAAGTGTTATAGTATAAGGATGTATGAAAACATGTATGCTTGGTTCATTACAAGCTATATAAGAGTTATATATAGTAATGAATGAAAATTGCATGAGGCATGACACATAGATTAATTTATAAAAGTTATAATTACCTAGTCTAGCTTAGCAATGTGAATGATTTTAGTTGTTTCTTTTATAAGAGTTATAATAGAAATTAGAATTAAAATCAATAAGAAAGACATGCATGCAAACTTAGGTTTAATCAAATTTTAAAAGAGTTTTAAAATTTAATTGAGATAGACCTAAGATCACAGTTCTAATGAGATTAGAAACGTAAGTTTAATCTTTTAATCGGTTTAATAGGATTAAATTGACTTATAAAAGATTAAATATGTACTAAATCTATCTACAAGGGTCCTTTTGTCTAAGTCGTGTTCTATCTAGGTTGGGGTATTTAAGGTGACAAAAACAGAACACCCTTACATGGGAACCTACCTGGAAAGGTGAATTAGATAGATTTGATGCATGCATGCAAATTCGATGATAGTCTGTTAAACTGTTTAATAGGATTTGACTGAACTTGTTTAATTATAAAAAACAAGAGTTGTTTTTAGCAAATTAAACTTACACTTAGATAAAATCAGTAGTCGGATTGTCTAATTTAATGAATCCCTAGGTAGAACATTCAGTGAGAGGTACTTAGGGTATATGATACTTCACTTAAACTTTTACACGTTTCTCCCTAATGTTCACACTGTGAGATCTATCCTCGGTCTGTGGCACCCTAGGAGTATCCCCCTAAAGAATGGTGTTTGGGTAGGTCAATACCAAGGTGAACAAAGAGAATGTTCATAGTAAGTGAGAGCGGGACGTGTGACAACATATCCCACAGTCTCTCTCATTAGGTTGGATAACGTTTAGTGCATCGCCTCAAGGCACCCTGGGAGTGTCCCCCTAAAGGATGGCAGTTTTGCACAACTCTTTATTTGATCTCCTGAAAAGGATAAGGTTGCTTTAGTCTTTTATCTTAATCTACTTTTTCCCTACGGTGGGCGCATTATGATGAAACTCTAGGGCCTAAAATGAGGGGTTACACTTGCGCGGAATTGTTAAATATTAACAAATTCTAGACAAAAAAAATGGTGACTGTTAGAGTCAGTTATAATAGTTGTTTCTGTCTAATGGTTGAGAATGTCTCATCCCAGTGAAGGGGCACTTGATCATCCCACCAGTGACTTTTGTCCTGCCTCGCTCGGGCTTTATTGCAAAATAGATGTCTTTAACCTAGGGTACAGTAAAACTGTTTTGCTAAAACCTCAAATCGATGTTAAAACTGGTAGTGCAAATAGACTTATTAAGTTTGTTCATGTTTTTTCAGCAACTTTTAAATATGACAACCACGACATTAGCTTTATTAGCCGGCGACAAACTAACTGGCGACAACTACGCTAGTTGGGAAAACACAATACTAACTATATTCATCATCGATGATCTTCGATTCGTCCTTACGGAGGAATGTTCTCCTATTCCAGCTCCTCCTCCTACTCGAAACATTTGAGACGTATATGAGCGATAGACACGAACGAACGAGAAGGCTCGAGCGTGCATTTTGGCCAACATAAATGATGTCTTGGCCAAGAAGCAAGAGCACATGGTCATTGCACATGAGATCATGGAGTCCTAGGAGGAAATGTTCAGACAACCGTCCGGGCAACTCAAGCATGACGCTCTCAAAAGCATCTTCAACTCCAAAATGAAGAAGGGTACATCTGTTCTAGAACATGTTTTGAACATGATGGTCCACTTGAATGTGGCGGAGATGAACAGGGCTCACATCGATGAGGGTAACCAGGTTAGCATTATTCTAAAACGTTGTCAGAAAGCTTCCTGCACTTCATAAGCAATGTTGTTCTGAATAGGGTTGATTACACCCTTACAACTCTCCTCAACGAGTTGTAGACGTTCCAATCCTTGCTTAAAAGCAAGGAGAAGACAATTGGTGAGGCAAATTTTGCTTCATCATCTAAAAAGTTCCACAAAGGTTCGACCTCAGGAACTAAGTCTGCACCTTCTTCTTCCAACACTAATAAGTGGAAGAAGAAGAAGGGTAGTAAGAGGAAGGGGAAGGCATCGGCTTACCCACAACTTGTCGTACAGCGGGGTAGGCAACCAGTACCGATTGAAAAAGAAAAATATTTTCATTGCAACCAAAAAGGGCACTGGAAGCGAAACTACTCATGTTGACAAGAGGAGAGGAAGAAGGCAAACGCCAAGGGCAGACAAGATAATGTGATTTATTAGTTCTAGAAATTTGTTTAATGGATAATGATGATTCTGCTGGATCACAGAGAGGCCACTAATCATGTTTGTTTTTCTTTTCAAGGGATTAGATCCTGATGACAACTTGAGGCTGGTGAGATGATGATGCGAGTAGGCATCGGGCATGTCGTCTTAGCTGTGGTAGTGGGAGGCCTCCAGTTAACTTTACATAATAGGTTTATCATTTTACATGATGTATATGTTTTTCCTGAGTTAAAGAGGAACTTAATTTCTGTAAAGTGTTTGCTTGAATGTAAATATACCCTCAACTTTTCAATGAATAAAATGTTTATTCTAAATGATGGTGTTGAGACGTGTTCAGCATTACTAGAAAATAATTTGTATGTGCTAAGACCGTTAGCAACAAATTCCCTCCATAACATAGAGATATTTAAAACTGTCGTAACTCAAAATAAACAACTTAAACTTTCTCCTAAAGAAAATGCCCAACTTCAGCACCTTCGATTAGGGCACATTAATCTCAATAGGATTGAGAGATTGGTGAAGAATGGACTTCTAAACAATTTAGAGGAAAATTCTTTACCTGTGTGTGAGTCATGCCTTGAAGGCAAAATGACTAAACGACCTTTTACTAGAAGAGGTTATCGAGCCAAAATGCCTCTAGAGTTAGTACATTCAGACCTTTGTGATTCAGTGAATGTGCGAGCCAGGGGAGGTTATGAGTATGTCATCACTTTTACTATGATTACTCAAGGTATGAATATGTTTATTTGATGCAACATAAATCAAAATCCTTTGAAATGTTCAAAGAGTTCAAGGCTGAGATTGAAAATGCATTAGATAAATGGATTAATACACTTCGATTTGATTGGGGTAAAGAGTTTTTGGATTTTGAGTTCCAGAACCATTGATAGAACATGGAATCGTTTCTCAACTCTCAACACTTGGTACACCTTAGCATAATGGTGTATCGGAGAGGAGAAATAGAACCTTGTTAGACATGGTTAGGTCGATGATGAGTTATGCTTCCTTATATGAGTTCGCTATATGGGTTTGATACCAATTGAAGAAACTCTTATCAAAGAGACCAATGAGCGGAAGTGAGATCGTTCCAAATCCCATTATGACAGAACATACACATTTACAATTAAACAGTAATTGTTATGCAAACACTCTAAATTACAGAATGCTTCAAAAGAAAAATACTAAGGATTAAGAGAACTTACCTTTGAAGAATTATTCTTCTCGTTCCCTAGATGTAACAGCACAATCGTTCACCAACACGAATGTCACGCCTTGGCAATCTCCTCGATCAAGAACAAACACTCGTCCCTCATACAGTAACTAGACACCACTAAAAGGCTATCTTGGTATTCTCGATGTGAGAATCCAGGAGTTGTGGGCTCTGTATGGATTTGGTAAATGTTAGGAGGAATTTGACAGATCGTATAGTTGATCAAGTAAGTGGGAGATGACAATAGTCTATCGTATAGACTTAGTACTCGATCATTTAAAAAACAAGTGACTATGGTATAGAAAATTCGTTATACAATCGTGTATGCTCTCAAGCTATCATATAGATAGTTATTTTATGCATCTGATTCTCAATCGCTTAATGATCGCATTATGTAAAAATGAAAACAATTTTCATTTTATCAATCAATTACCATAACTGATCAGAACTTCCCACTAAGTTGGATATTGGGAGAAAAAACCGTAACCAATTATCCCATAATTGATTCAATTACAAACAAATAATATATTCATAACCTATAGTTTTAATATCACATTTCATGCAATATATAAACCATAGTTCTTTTTCTCCCTTATAGCATTTAATAATAATTTCTCCAATCAATGTATTTAATACATTAAGTCAATTATATCTCATATAATTGATACAATTTAATTATATCATGTATAATAAAACTTCCTCTTTTTAATTTGAACACTTCAAACTTGAAGAAAATCGGAAGCGAGATTTTCATAAGCAGCGGAATAATACTATTCCAAATTACAATCATAAATCAATAAAACATTTACAGTCGACTTCAAACAAAGAGTTATACAATTCATATAGAGAAATTACAATATGAATAATAAGTGTACAGAGGGAAAAACAGTACGAACAAATGCAGTAGCGTCTCCACGCTCCGATGCGCACAACCGCTCGAACAATAGCAACCACGAACGCCCGATCTATACGATTGCAACACCACACAAACACAGCATAAACACTTCACGCTCGTCCTCAATGATCTCCTCGGTCATGATCTCTTCCGCAACACGAACGAGCTCCACAGCACCATGAACGACCTCCAGAAAACCGGTGTCGAGTTAAGTCTGACACCACCAATAAAGCGACCTTCGTATTCTCAGTGTGAGAATCCAGAGGGTGGGCTCTGTTCGGACTTGGTATGAGGCAGACAAAAGAGGAAACAACGATCGCATACACGACTGTGCAAGTAGGAGATGGCGGAGACCTATCGTATAGAACGATGCCCAATCGTTTAGATAAAGCTATGCGATTGTATAACAAAAGTTATGCGATCGTTTAGTCTATCGTTTAGCTCAGTTTATCGCCTATAGACACTACACGATCGTTTACCTTGGGCTAGTGATCGTCTAGCAAAGAAATGCGATCGTTTAGTAAATACTGCACGATCGTTTAGCTCGCACCTGCACGATCGTTTAGCTTGTCCAGCCATCGTTTAGTAAATCTGAATTTACTTGACGACTTCGTGAGTTTCTTTTGCACGGAGAGAAAACTCAAAACTTTTTCAATCTTTTGTAAAAACCTCTTTTTGAAAATAGGAAACCACTTTCCTTTTAAACTCACGGTTACCATGATCCAATAACCACCCACTAATTTAGTTATTTAAAAGAAAAAAGTATTAATTATCTAATAATTAATATTATTCTAAACATAAATGATAACCAACTTATCATACTATATTTATAACCTATAGTTTTAATATTTCATCTCATGAAACATATAAACCATAGTTCTTTTTCTATTCCATGGTACTTAATGTAAATCTCATTTACATCAATCCTCTACTAGATGTATCTCATACATCATACCGATTATATAATCTAAATATCTCTTGTCAATTTGAAAATTTCAAATCAACACCAAGAACTGATCCTCAACTGAATCCATGCCACCAAGGGGACCTCATGGACCTGTAACTCCGAAGCTCCAACGGTACGTGAATAACTGACTAAACTTTTTAGCCACAGGATCCACCATCCATTAACTGCCAGGCACTCCACTAAAAACCGACAGCTGAACTCTCTTTACTATAGATATATTATGTCTCCATCTTAACCAATCAGTAGTGCGACAACCCTTCACAGATCGCTCGTAAGTACAGCTGGGCCAATAACCATTATGCCCCTGTAGTTACATCTGTCTCCTTAAGTACCACTGATCCCTCTAATGAACATATTAAAGGAAATCGACAATCGAGATTTCCATGAGCAGTGGAAGCAAGACAATTCCAAATTACAATCATAAATCAACAATACATTTATAGTCGACTTCAATACAAGTGGTTATGCAAATATACAGAGAAATTACAGCATGAACAATAAATGTACAAAGAGACAAACTCTATACGAACATCGGTAGAAGCGTTTCCATGCTCTGATGCGCATTCTGATCAATCACAGCAACCACGAGCGCCCGATCTATATGATCGCAACACCGCACAAACACAGCACGAACACTTCGCGCTCAATCTCCTCCGCAACACGAACTTCTCTGCAACACCACCAACAGACTCCTCCAAAGCACCACGAACGGCCTCCAGAAAACCTCGACGGTGTCGAGTTGAGTCTGACACCACCAACAAGGCGACCTTGGTATTTTTGGTGTGAGAATCAAGAGTGTGGCCTCTGCTCAGACTTGGTGTGAGGCAGACGAACGGAGGAAACAACGATCACGTACATGACTAGGAAAGTGGGAGAAGTCGGAGACCTATCGTATAGGTCGATGCCCAATCGTTAAGATAAAGCTATGTGATCGTCTAACAAAAGCTATGCGATCGTTTACCTCTATCCTTTAGCTCTACAGAATCTACACAATCGTTTAGCTAGCACCTGCACGATCATTTAGCTTGCCTAGCCGTCGTTTAGTAAGTCTGTATTTACTTGACGACTTCCATGAGTTTCTTTTCGCCGGAGAGAAAACTCAAAAACTTTTCAAACTTTTGTAAAAACCTCTTTTTCAAAAAAAGGAAATCGATTTCCTTTTAAACTCACGGTTACCATGATCAATAACTGCCCACTACATTTGGTTATTTAAAAGAAAAAATATTAATTATCTAATAATTAATATTATTATAAATATAAATGATAACCAACTTATCATACTATATTTATAACCTATAGATTTAATATTTCATCTCATGAAACATATAAACTATAGTTCTTTTTTTATTCCATGGTACTTAATGTAAATCTGATTTACATTAATCCTTCACTAGATATATCTCATACATCATACCGATTATATCATATATAATCAAAATACCTCTTGTCAATTTGAACATTTCAAATCAATAGCAAGAACTTGATCCTTCAACATGAATCCAAACTACCAAAGGGACCTCATGGACCTGTAGATCCGAAGCTCAAACGGTACGTGAATAACTGACTAAACTCTTTAGTCATGGGATCCACCATCCGTTAACTGTCAGATACTCCACTAAAGACCGATAGTTGAACTCTTCTCACTACAGATATATTATGTGTCCATCTTAACCAATCAGTAGTGCGACAACCCTTCACAGATCGCTCGTAAGTACAGTTGGGCCAATAACCATTATACCCCTGTAGTTACATCTATCTCCTTAAGTACCACTGATCCCTCTAATGAACATAAATCATAGTCCTACTATGACTGAGTCTTCACTTTCAAAGAGAAGTTGTGGCCACTATGTTCAAGCCCCGAAATCAGCCCTTAAGGGAGCAATCTCTCTACTTATCCCTGCATCGGGAAAGAAATGAATTCCATATTGTGAATTGAGTTCCCAACTCCTAGATCAGACAAGTCCCCAAAAAGGTAGGCATGTTGAGTTGACAATCTGGCCACTCTCACCCATACTAATCAAAGGACCACTCTTAAAGGCAGAAGTTCACAAAACACTCAGGATTGAGGTCGTGTCACCTATGGTCGTTTAGGTGAGATACAAGTCTCTAGTATCAATGGCGTTAATATAGAGTCTAGTCATCTCATGGTCTAGGTCTTATACAAACTCTTTGTATAGGACACCCTCGCTCCACGTCTCCACACGAATGGTCAGGATCAACCATCTATAGTAGTTTACAACACTTGCAAACCTCTACAAAGTGGGCCGTATCCGTAATGTCACCAGGATCAGGTATCCCACCTTAATTCTTATACTACAGACCGATTTAGTTTATCACTTAAGGCATGATCCACTTGTATATCACATATACATGCTTAAGTTCACATAAGATAACCAAGGAGCTTTGTTTATTGGATATGAGTAAATGCCAGAATTAAATAACACTTATTTTATTCATTGAACAATGTGTATCTTTAAAAAACAACGAGACTCTGGGAGAATTAGGACACCAATTGATACAGCATAAGCTATACAATGATGCCATACAACGCTTAAGATGCGGTGATTCTAAAAAGGTATATGGATTATGATGAATGATGGATCATACAAGCTCTAAATAAACTCAATGACTTGGAATGGGAATGGAATGTGGATGTTGTGTTATGCTTATTCAGACACACTTAATTTATGCGATACTACTTCTAGATATGCGTTATTCGTGCGAATCTTATAGCATACTATGCGTTGTCACAAATTTCCTTGCGTTGAAACAAAGTATAATTTCATCGGAAGTTTCTCGATGTGATCCGAGGTCGAACACAGAGATTGTTCTAGGTTAATTGCGTTATATGTGTGATATATGCGACCAGGGGTTTTTCAATTTATAAAAAGGTTGTTTGTATAAGTATTTAAAAATGCGATAAAGTAAAGATAAGCGATAAAAATGTGATAATAAAGTAAATTGCGGTAAAAGTAAATTGCGATGAAATAAACCTAAGCTAAGATGATACAAGATACTGAAGTTAAGACTGACTGTGAAGATTATACAAAGATCGTGTTATGCAGTGGCAAGACTTATGTGTGAAACAGAAAGAGAAAGGATAATTAATGTAAACAACGCAAGTTTCTTAATTGCGTTAAAGATACAAGTATGGTTTCGCTTTTCCCTTGGCGTACGCCTCTCGGTGATCGGCCACGTTTCCCACATCTCTGTGGTGAAACATGGACGAATGTGATGAACGCAAGGTTACTTCCATCTCTGGAAGTACTTCTTGCTTTAGTTAACACATTCTTCTAACCTTCTCTCGACGGATCAGAATGACATCTTCACTTCTGCTCTCACAAGTGAAGATGTCGAAGTGAAGATGTCGTCTAGCATGCTTTAGCTAAACATCTTTATTTCTTTAGTACAGATTAAGTTACTTGTTTAATTCATATTAATCACCAAGGGATTAAGAAAACATCATGGAGGAACGAAAATAGACAGAGAAATGGAAATGAAAATGATCAAGTCATTCAATAATACTATTTAGTGTCTGATATATGGTTGAATGAAGAGATTAAGAAGATGAAATACAATTGATGAATGAGAGTTAGAAACAAATACAAATAAGCCCAAACGTCTTGGCACAAATCTGGAATGGAGAATCGCTTGTCGGCGTCTATGGAGTGAATGGAAGGATGAGCTTCCCTCTCAGGCTTGCTCAACTAGTATAAGGGATCTAAATACATAGCTTTTCGACGGGGATTTGGCAGAATTGCACTGAGACTCGCCTCTCGGCCTTGTCTCTTCTCTTCCCGGATTTCCTCCGATCAGCACTCAGATCAGCTCTCTCTCAATAGCCTCATATCAATTATACCCTCGTATCAAGTATATCTTTTCAGTGAATTATTTGAGGGAATTTATAGGCTGAAGGCTTTGACTCTCTGACTTGTGGTCCCCACTTTATTGTTATGGAAAGTCCAAAAATAGTGGAATAAATATTCCTTCTGTCATGTAATCAATTCGTTGAATATGCACAACGGTTAGTTGTACACGTGTCACAATCCTCCGCGTTTGCGCTGCTCATTTGCATCTTTGATCGTGTGCTCGCCTGCGGTGTTGTTTTTATTACTGCATGCGGTTGAATTTCAGCTCTGGATCGACTGTCGCATTGTGCCGTCATTGCGTTGATCGTTTCTTTAGTATTGATTTGACGGGCGCAATGCGGCGGAGATGCGTTATTCAGTTTCTCTTTGAGCCTTGATCGCAAGCGGTGATTTGGTTTCCTACAAAACAGACTTGAAATATCCCTTTCTACCATATTGATTGTCTTAGTGGGTGTATTTGCGATAATTTATAATTATTGTATTTCTTAGCTAATTTTCATACAATCGACGCATACTTTCTCTCTTTTGGCTGCAATATCTAAATAAGGCAGTATAAATAACTTGTATATCTACAAGTTATCACACCCCCAAATTTAGATATATGCTTGTTCTCAAGCATATCTTTTATTAAGGCAATAAAGCTCAATTCCTATCCTATATTTTTGCATCGATTGGTTGCTCCCAATGTTACACTTGCACATTACTTGACAACACAATATTTTGCCTTCAAGATTTTCATCCTTCCTTTATGTTGATTACTTGTTATCTTGAGACGATAAAAATGAATGTTGAAGGTCGATCTTTCTTTGATATGGAGATACTTAGCCTTTTAAAGGCTGAGGTTCAAGTGGAAGTAGATGTTGGACATTGGTTTTCTTCTTCGTTCGTGACCATACTCAATCTTTGGAAGATTGAAGATCGAGTAGTTAAAGGCTTGATATGATCAAAGATAGAAACTCTTTGCTCGATTTCTTTTGAATCATCGACTCTTCAACAGTTATATGATTGTTGTTGACTTCCGCGATGCTGGCAGCATGACATTCAATAACTTTTGATACTTCCTCTAGATGATTATTGAGGGAGCTTTTTGAGAAAAATTCTACCAAAGTTATCGGCTGTTGAAGTTGAAGAAAGTCCTCATCTTCTTCCTTAATAGGTTTAGGCTTCCATGCCATCTTTTTCTCTTTCTTTTTCTGAGTCCCGTTCTCTCTTTTATAACTTCGATAGGAGTACAACTCTTTTTGGGTAGAATTTGATTGTCTTCTTTTTCGACGAGTCACAACTATCCACCTTTCACCATCCTCTTCCATTGGTTCTTTCTTCTCTTGAGAATCTTTCATCATGATCTTCTGTAGGAACCGAATAACTATTGGCTTGAAGGTCGCAAACTGGATCAAGCTTTCCCTTTTATCATAAAATGGTGTTGACGGTGAAACATTTAAAGTCATTGCCACTGCGGTATGATTTGTCTAAGCTACTTCATTAATATCCAACTCAATCTTTTTTTCACGAGTAACTTTATAATCAACTCATTCAGCGCGAAGCACTTTTTAACTGGGTGACTAACGATCCGGTGATATTTGTAGTAATTAGGATCGTCTACTCTTCTTGTTTTTTTTGGTGCATTCCGAGTGCTGAATAAGTTGTTTATCCAGTAGTTGTTCCAACATGTCTGCAACATCAGAGTTGGGGAATGGATAGACCTTTTCCTGTCTTTCTTTAAGAGTTAAAAAATGCTTCTTGCCACCATCATACTTTCTTATAAATCTTGTTTCTCTTCCTTTGGAGGAAAAATTTAGCGAGGTCGTATTGACGATCATAGATTATGTTATGGCACTATTCATAATCTTTTTAGTGCCTTTGATTTCTTTCTTATCCTTTCTCTCTTCAAGGACCAGGAAATGTTTAGTTCCCCTATTGGTGATTTTCGGCTCCATGTCATGAGCACATGTTTCCAACTCCTAAAATATACGAGGTTTTATACCTTGTAGGATGTAAAAAAGCTCCTAGTGCATGCCTTGGGTGCACATCTCCACTGCGGATAATTCAACGAGTCTATTTGTGCAATCTAAACTTAGAGCTCTCCATTGGTTGATGTAGTTGATGACAGACTCTCCCTTTCGCTGCTGGGGCTTGTCAGCTCCATCATGTTGACGATGCGTCTAGTGCTATAAAAGCGGTTGAGGAACTCTCTTTCCAACTATTTCCAGTTGTCCATCACTTTCGACTCTAGATCAGTATACCAATAAAAAATATTTTCTTTCAAGGTACGAACGAACGAACTGCTTGACTAACTGATCCCCTCTCGTTCCTGCATTTTCACTGGTTTCAATGAAGTAAGCAACATGTTGTTTCAGATTGCCCTCCATCAAACTGTTGGAACTTTGGAGGTTGATACCCACATGACATTCTCAATTTGTCCATTCTCTTGGTGTACGACTTGAAGTGATATGATCTACTAGCATGGAACAGAAGCAAACAAAATCAATAAGCACTCTAATTACATTTAATTTGAGTTATAAAAGCATGCTTAAATAGAAACTTCAGAAGAGGGTTTCTAAACTACATACCTCTTATGAATTCTCCCAATTCCAAGCCGCTCTTCACGTGATTCCAGCTCCAATACCCTCTCTGCTACATTTCATTTTGCATGACTGTCAAACCTTATTTTGCTCATTATCGACTGGTTCTCTAAGCAGTCGCATGCCACCAATGGTGACCATTGCACCACATTACACACCATCGTGATCGTCCATTGAAGAGGCCGCCGCCAATTGTTTCTACCCATATCGATGAGGCTTTAGATTTTCGAACGATTTTGACCATGCTATTTGTTTTTTAGTTTTTGGTTGAGATTTTTTTTTCTTCTAGAATTTAGATAGATTGTATTTGTAGTTTTTGAAGCATAGTCTATTTATACTCAATTTATTAATCTTTGGGATAGTTTGACCATTTATCAATTTTGTATTTTTTATTATTTAAATTCATTTTGCTATTTTATAATTTTAAAGTCTTTTTACTATTTTTTCAAATGAAACTTTAAATTTTACTTTTTATCATGTCACGAAAAAAAATTAAAAAGGTCATTGAAATAGCCCTACGCTGCAAGTTGGGCTGATCCACAGACCAAGCAATAAACTAATTGCTCCAATTGGAAAATTCCAACTTCCATTTCGAAGACGACGGTGGACGAGCAAGCTGAGAACTTGATTTTCACGGCGGGCACGGGGATTCGGAGAATCACATGTTGGCGGCGCAAAGAATTCAATCTTCATCTGCCTTCTCTTCCACGATTCGCTCTCTGCAACTATGGAATAGAGGCGTTTCTGTTCACAACCATGCTCTATCTTCTTCCACCGCTAGCTCTACCAACAAAGGTTTACTCGATCTTCAGGAGGTCGAGACGATTCTGAATAATGTGAAGGCAGATGATGTCAAAGTGATACCAGTCCGTAAAGAGTGTGATTGGGCTGATTACATGGTGTTCGCCACTGGTAGGTCTACCTGGCACGTTAAGAACATTGCTCAAGCCCTAATTTACAAGGTACGTTTGTTCTTCTACATTTCTTTCTGATTTTATTGTTCCGATGTTTCAATTAGATTTCCGTGCAAATGAATTTGAAGAAGAGATGTTTCTGATAATTGTGGCTTAATATGTGAATGCGTTTTTTTTTTTGAATCGACAGGTCAAGCAAAAGCAGAAAGGTGCTAGACAGTTAGTACTCCCTAGTGTAGAAGGGCAAGAGGACGGAAAGTGGATTGTCATCGATTCTGGTCCGTGCTACTCTCTTTAACGACTGCTATGCATGTTCTTGTTCTTGTTCTTGAACTTCGTTGAAAAATTTATTGCAGATAAATCAACTGTCACTATTTTTGTTGCCTACTCGAAACGAAATACTACACACTAATGCGATCGACACGTCTTGAAGTGTTGATTCTTCTGCACCTTAGCCCTCCCTACGCGGGTTTGCAAGAGTTTATAGTTAATAGGGCAATTTGCAAAAACCACCCCGAAGTACGTTGATAGTTGTAATTACACCTTCAAACTTTTAATGGTAAAAATTAGCCCTTAAATTTTTATTAGTGTGAAAATTGAATCCTCAATGAAATTTGAACTCTTAAACTTATTCAAATGTTACAATTTACATAATTAAGCAAGTTTGAAGGTCCAATTTGACCCAATTTTAATATTTATATAATTTTGAGGGTTCAATTTTTAAAATTAAAAGTTTAAAGGTATAATTGCAATTAATACCATACTATAAGGTGGTTCTTGCAATTTACCCTAGTTAATACCATGATTTCTGCTTTCTGCAACGTTTCAAACTGGTTATTATTCGTCAAACTAGTCATTCTTTCACAGGATTTTCTAGAAATGATAATGAAAATTATTATAGTATTGGATTAACTTGTCTTAATAATTTATTTATCTATATATTTGCATGTATGCTCTATGAAAAGTTCATAACGCCTACATTCTTATTCTTATGGTTTCCGGCCAATGCGTTTACAGTTTATCTGTTTAATAGACAACATGAATTTGACTTAGAAGTATTTGACATGTACTCTGGCTTAGAAGTAATTGACATGTACTCTTTCTCTTGAGATCAGAGGTTATCCCCACACCTCACATTTATTGTACTAAAATACAATTCATATTTTAATATTTTCTTATAGGTAAAGTAGTTGTTCACGCCCTCGATGAGAATGCCAGAAGTTATTACAATTTGGAGAGCCTTTGGTCCACCGAAACACCGCAGGATGATTCTTCTCAGGTGAATTCTTGTTGTTTTTCTCTTTTGCCCTTTATTAAAACAGAGGGGAAGAGCATACTTGGACACGATTTCTTTTGCGCTTCTTTTCACCTCTCTTCTATTTAAAAGTTTATATCCAAGGTACATAATTTATCCTTTTTTGTTGCCCCTTCGCATTTTAAGCCTCAGATAGACGGTTAAAATGGTAGGTAGGCTAACTTAGAGGTGATAAATGTACACTGGTAATCTTGTTTTAGAGACACAGACAAGATTGTGGTTAGCTATCTACACTTTAGCTACGTTTGTGATGAAGTGTTAAATCATGCTTGAATGTGAAAAGTTTCAAGATAATTCATTTTTATAAATACTTTCAAAGTTTACAATATTATTATTAAAATCCAAAATATTGATTTATAACTTTGACCTTTTAAAAATATGAATTTAATAGTATTCTTACTGGTTGAGGAATTGTTAGATTTGGAGGGCGTTGATGCTCCTTTGCAAGTACATTGTTATTTTGGTGTGAAATGTTGGCCTAGTTCATTATTCCTTCCTCCTCTCCAATTGGAGAGGTCTTTTGTAATCATCACATGGGGTTCAATCTCACGTAACCATCACACGGGATTTCTCTTTTTGTAATTTCATACTATCAATGAAATTGTTTCTGATTGCAAAAGAAATGTTGACCTAGTCTAAAGGCAACGAGCTTGGTGAAGGAGACTTTTCTTCTTTTTCCCAACATTTGGATGGTCTTGACTCTTGGTTGGATTTCCTCTTTATAGTTTTTTCTTTTGTTGGACCCTGCTGTGGCTTGGGTTAAATCAAAGTAACAATTATTAGATAGGGGGCTTAAGGTTTCAGTTGTACATACAGTGACAGTCAGACCTATTTAGTCTTGGTGATAGATTGGTCCGAGTTGAGTAAAAACTAACTACATAGGGATTTACAAACACACCTTCACAAGATAGAACTGAGTTCAGTAAAGACCGACTAGTTAGGTATCTACAGCCACACCCATAATGCTCCAACGATTTCTAGCTTGTTCATTTAACTAGAGTAATTCGTCCAACATTCTCATAGGCATTGATTTGGCTACTCTCGCCATTCGAAGGTTTGGATAATCTTGGTCGGGATTTGGAATGATGTCATATTAAAAATCACTTTCAAACATGGTTTTAGTTTATTCAAAATCAATTGTGATGCTATGAAAATCATGTTTAAAAGTGTAAAACTAAATAGTAAATTGATTATGAATGACTAAATACATGTTTGAGCGTATTTTTGAACACGATGAAACTGATTTTATTCATTCCCAAATATGTCTCTAGACTATTAACCAAACCACCGCCCTACAATTAGTCTCTGGGAAACCATGATTAGGGATATTGTACCTTTTCTGCTGGCATTTTGCTGATTACTGCTGCCATGTAACATTGAGAAAATTCTCAAGTAAACTTAACCAAATAAGAGTAAGACCTAAATCCCTTAATCAATGTCTTATTCACTTCCTTGTGTAGGATTTGGACAGAGCTTTCGTGAAGATACGTCCGAAGAACAACTCCAAGAAACCAGCACAAAAGCTTCTTAACAGGTGAAAAATCTCTCTTCAATGAAGATCACATGGCCCCGTTCTTTCATTAATCATTATGTAGACTTCCAAAAAAGAATGAAAAAAAGAGGAATGGTGCCAGATGCTTCAATATTTGTTTTGGAATATTTATTTCCATCTTGATCCATGAGATAATGTGAGCTTATTTTCTTTTCCTTCTCCATATTAAGTTTATTTGCTTTTTTTTTAATAGTATAGCAAGTTTTTGAAAATGAAAAATTAAGTTGTCTTTTGTGGGGTTAAATAGAACTTTTAGTCCCTTAATTTTTATGAAAGCAAAAGTTCCATTTTTGTATTTATGATGATTTAGTCTGTAACAATTTATTTTTAGTACTTTTAATTTTTTTTATATAATTTAGTTCATATTACCAAATCGAGCATAGCTCAATTGACATACCCCTAGCCTGTATTAGAAATCATGAGGTGTGTGGATCGAATCTTCAAAAATATAATTAAGCTCCTATTATGTTAAGTTTTAACGAAGTTTCTTTTCTATGTAGATCGATAAATTGAACAAGTACTAAATGTATAAGATTTTGAATGATATTTTTCATGGCATCGGTTATTCTTCATTAAGTGGACTAAATCATTAAAGTTTTTCTTTTAAACAAAGTTGTTAAGGTTTAGTACCTTTTAACATAGTGTTTTGTTTTGTTTGGCTTTTTTTTTTTAGCTTGTTTTTTTGTTTTTTTTCTTTAAATAAAAAATTCATATACGTGTTTGAAAAATCCTTAGAATTCAACTAAATATGTAACAACTAGTTTTTATCACAATTTAAGTGTCAAATAGATTATTTATTTAACTGAGCTTGCATCTCAGGTTTTGATGGACGGGATTTCTATTTTAATATATATTTTTAAATTTAAATTTGCGACAGTCCAATTTGAGTATAACGTTGAAGTAGGATAGATAGGATACAATATTCGTAAGAAGAAAAAAGTGACGTCACCAGCATCCTTTGTGAATTTAAATATAATGGAAGATTTTGTTCAAATTAAACAGCCTTTATTTTTTTTTCAGCTTTCTTAATTCTAACATTTCAATTTGTGTTTAGAAATCACAAATGTAATTTTATGGGAAACTTTATTTCGGTTTCAGGAAATTTAATTTAATATTTTCAAGTAAATAACCTTTTATTTAATCTTATGGTTACTATTGTCAAACAGAAAATTTATTGCTTAAGTTATTTAATTAATGGAAACAATATTTTTTTTTGAGAAAAAATTCTTGGAAACATTTTTTTCTTTTTTGAAATTGTTATCATTCATGGAAACATTTTTAATAAGAGTTAATCCACGTTTCAGTATTATTGATACGAGAGATATAGATTTAAAATGAACAATTGTAAATATTTATATATTTTGAATTAAATCATATTATATATGTTTACAGTATTTCCACAACCAAATTGGAAACGAGATGTGCTTTTCCGCAACAGTATTTTTACAATAAGTGCCTAAGCTGTTTCAGCTCCCAATATTCACTAAAAAAATCTTTAAGTGCCTAAGCTGTTTCAGCTCCCAATATTCACTAAAAAAATCTTTAAGATTTTTATTGTAAAGATAATTTTGAAACAATTATGAAAAAGTCTAAATGTTATCTTGTTAACAATAGTGTAAAGTTCAACTATATTTTTTTATAGAGGTAGTTCTTCTAAGGGGCAGTTGCAAATATAATAATCAAATCTAAAATATTAGTAGATATAACACAATGCAAAAAAAAAAAATATATATATATAGATATAACAAAATTTTGATAATCGATCAGTGATAGACCATACTGTTGATAGAAGTTTATCAATGATATACTGTATAATTGATAGACTTTGCTATATTTATAATTTTTTAAAAATATTGTTATATACCATAATTGATAGACTTAATAATTATTTAGCCTAGTTGCAAATATAGGAATCAAATCCAAAGTATTAACAAATATAACACGATATAAAAAGTTCTACAGATATAGAAAAATTTAGATCTAATTGTTGGAGTCTATCATTAGTAGATTATATCGTCGGTATGAGTATGTAGTGATAAAATCTATCACAAATACGAGTTTGCTCTATTACAAATAGATTTTATTATATTTACAATATTTAAAAATGTTGCACTTCCCTTTTTTACAACTCAACATTTAAAGTAAAAAAAAAGTTCCAATTAGAAAAGCAATTTGGAAAAAAAGGTTGGTTTGGTTTGGACAATTAGACACTCTCGTTGGGTTGGGTGGAGCGGACTCTCATTTTTCCAAACCATAACATTAGGGTCAAATTAACCCAAAAAAAGTTGACGCAAAAATCACACAATTACCATTTAACCGATCTTAGAAACACGTCCGTTTCGTAAGATCGATTAATCTTGCAGGGGTATTATAGTAATTAATCCAAGTTATACCCAAGTAATTTACATTTTTAACCCTCTATCGTAACTCAGGCTGCTCCAAAACTATTTCTTCTGCGCATAATTCCTTCACTGACTGCTCTCACTTTGGTTTCATCACCACTCCATTCCATACACATTTCTTCCTGAGATCCCAAAGCCGTAGCCACGAGGTATTCACTTTCTCATTCTTTCATCTCTATAAGAACCGAATCCGTTCGTTGCTTTCATTTCTGGCTACGATTTCGCGATTTCGTTCTGCTTCTGTGATTTTCTTTGTGCGGAGACCTCCCGGAGCTTTCATGGCGGCTATTGCCGGTTCGAACGCTGTTGCTTTCAGTAAGGTTGGAATTGTTGGTAAATTTGAAGGCAGCGTTGATCGGAGAGCTAATTCTGTTCAGCATTGGTCCCCGATTTGTGGCGGAGCTGGATCGAATCAGCTTCGAGGTTGTTTTGGCCTCCAGTTGAGATCGAAGAGCTCTTTTGCTTCTACAGGTATGATTTCTTACAATTTTATTTATTTATTTTTTTAATTTTTTCTTTACGTGTTTGCTTGAGCGATTAGAAGTGAGACGAGAGAGGCTACATTCATGCTTTTGATTGTTCGAGTTTTTCTGTTATCAGTAGTCGTTGATGCCGTCTACCTTTACTTTTGGGGAAGTTATTCCTCTAAGGAACTCTTGCTAATGCCTGTGGAATTATGATCTTATATTCATAATGAACACGCAGGAATAAAAGCTCAGGTTGCTACAGCAGAACAAGCAAGCATTAAGGAAGACCAGCAAGTGGAGGCGCCTGTGGCTATTGTGACAGGAGCCTCGAGAGGAATTGGAAGAGCCATCGCATTGAGCTTGGGAAAGGCGGGTTGTAAGGTACATCTCTTTTCTGTTTGCGTATAAAGCTCAATTACTTATTTCAGGTTTAATATGTTGCATAAATTTGGACTTGAAAATGCGATCCTTGTCTCCTTGGATGTAGTTTTTCTGCTAGCATTCACTTTGGAGATGAAATATGGAAAAAGGTTTCACTTATTATATCCAGTTGTTTTATGGAGTTTTTTTTTTCTTTTTTGCTGCATAAGCTGAAGTATTTCCTGTTTACGATTTGTTTTCAGAAGACATCACTGTCCAGTCAATTTTTGTATCATTTTATCTGTTAAAACTATTAATTCTGAATTTTCAATCAAACAACAATTTGTAGGTCCTGGTTAATTATGCTAGATCGTCAAAGGAGGCTGAGGAAGTTTCTAAACAGGTAAATAATTCAACTATTTCAGTTCTCATCTCTTGAACTGCATTTTGGCGTTGTGCAAATGTTGTAAAAGCTAATAGACCTCTGGAGACTGTTTATTGAGCAGAATGCTCAAAAGAAGCTCAAGCGACTTGGAAATTTCCACACAGTTATTAGACTGATAAAAAAAAGTGGTTACATAGATGAATTAAGCATATTACACTTTTAGGTTCAATTATAAAGCTTATCTCATGTTGTAGTTTTACGATTTTCATTCAATTCTTATGATAGCTCAATAATTGATTCTGTAACAAGGTTCATCGCACGAAGTTTTGAGGGGTTATCAGTTCTTTTCCTGTCTTATATGCAAAGGTTAGGAACCATTAAATTTGACCATAGAAAAGGGTGAAAGGTTAAAATCGGTAGCCTTCTGAGACTACTCTTTAATAACAAATTAATCAACCTATTTACTAATTTTAGCCCCAATACTTATTTAATAACAAATTAATTGACCTATATAATAATTAACCTATACATTAATAATGAAAGTATGGTTCGTTATATAAAAATTAATTAACCTATATTAATTAAGGCCTAATACTTATTTACTTTTCAAGTCCCATCACAAGGCTCTCTAGATTTCACTACCCAAGCACGAAACAATTCTTATATGACCAGGCATCAGTCAACTGGCTATTATTTTTCATTGACTTAATTCTTCTTGTTTGACCAAGCGTTTTTTTTCCTTATTTATTTATTTTAATGTGTTACTTCTGCCTTCAGTTTAGTTAGCCTGCTATGTAAGGTCATTCTACTTTCTGAACCATTTAGTCATGGTCTTTAAGCTCATTATTCCGAAAGCAGTAAAGTGCCAATGAATAATATTAGGACATCCAAATTGTGCAATGGTTCTATTTCACAAACCTGCAACATTGCCGCTCAATTTCGTCTGATGATAATGGTGACTTGATGATCATTTTGAAAAGATGATTTATTTTTCTTGTAATCGCAGATTGAGGGCTTTGGTGGGCAGGCTCTTACTTTTGGTGGAGATGTGTCAAAGGAGGCTGATGTAGATTCAATGATCAAGACAGTAAGCAACTTCCCTTTTCTGAGTTAACTAGTTTATGCATTTACTTGTTACTCACTTGCATGGCTGTCATTTGTACAGGCCATTGATGCTTGGGGAACTGTTGATATATTGATCAACAATGCAGGTGTGTATAGATTCTTTAACATCTCCAGCTTCCTGGCTATTTAACTTGGTTACTTTTACCCTATATTTCCATGGAAATCAGGAATTACTCGTGATGGCTTGTTGATGAGAATGAAGACATCTCAATGGCAGGAGGTGATTGACCTGAATCTTACTGGTGTTTATCTCTGCACTCAGGTATGATTGCATTAAAACTTTTTCCTTCACAAAGAGTTTTGAGGTTGAAGCGTATTGTTCTTGAAATAGAGTTGATTTCTTTTTGCAGGCAGCATCCAAAATTATGATGAAAAAGAAGAAGGTAGCTGAACCAATAAATCTTTCGCAACTTAAGATGCAATATACTTTTAAACTTTTCCTCATAATATGAGTAAATATTTACAGCGATTGTGAGTGCCTCCATAGAACTTAGACGCTCAAAACTTTTTAAGAAATACATTCCCAATTGTCTAATTAATTTTAGTTTTGAGGTGGCATTGCGCATCTTCCCTGAAGTTTGGATATTTTCTTCTCTCCAATTACAATCCTTCCCTTGAAAAACGAAAAGGGATAAATGGAGATGTCTTACTCACTTTGAGAGGTTTTATACAGGGAAGAATAATCAATATAGCATCAGTTGTCGGCCAAGTTGGAAATATTGGGCAAGCGAACTACAGTGCTGCAAAGGCAGGGGTGATTGGTTTTACAAAGTCCGTTGCCAAGGAATATGCAAGCAGAAACATCAACGTGGGTTCCGCAATTCCCAACTTCTTTAATAACAATGATTTCTTATGTCTGACTGCTAGTGGGCAATCTGAACCATCATAATGATATTATTGTTCCAGGTTAATGCTGTTGCTCCTGGGTTTATTGCCTCCGACATGACTGCCAAGCTTGGGCCAGAGATCGAGAAGAAAATTTTGAGCACTATCCCCTTGGGTAAGTATGTAGGTAACTCGTATTTGATTTGTCTGTGCTGATTTTGTTGATTTATGGTTAAAAAAATTTCAATTCCCCATTGTTTCAGCAAGATATGGCCAACCTGAAGAAGTTGCTGGACTTGTTGAATTCTTGGCACTTAACCCTGCTGCTAGTTACATTACAGGACAGGTCCAGAAAGCTCCATTTCATTTTTCCTTCACTTACTAATTGCATGACATGTTTGGGAATAATCCTGAAATGGTTAAAATTATTTTTGTCATGTCCAAAATCACTATGAAAATGTTTTTAATTATTCAAATTCAATTTTAACCATATGAAAATTCAATTCAATTGATTTTGAATGAGGTGTGTTTTCAAGTGATTTTCACCATTCTAGAATCACTTATAAACATTGCATTAATCTCTCTTTCCTTTATAAAATTTACAGTGAGAATTACTTCATTTCATCCACATGTTTGTTTGTTCTGCAGGTTCTTACCATCGATGGTGGGATGGTTATGTAGGTGGGTCGTGGATGAAATTACGTTCATAAGAGGAGATAATTCAGAGTTTATAATATAAGTGGCCGTAGAACTTCGGACTTTTTTTTTTCTCTAAATATGACCATGCTCGTTTACTATGGTTTTCGGATTCCCTTGTCAAACGCTACATATTGTTTTCCCACTTTTTGCCTTTTTTCGAGTAGTAATTACACCTACGGTTTAAGTTTGCATAATTTCAGGCATTTAGACGTGCTAATTAAGGGCACTGGTTTCTTAATTTTAGGCTATATTAACATTACCAAGTATCCCTGTACCTTCCAGAATTGCAATATTATCCTTGAATATCCTTAAACATTTCAAAACTATTATTGCGAACTCTTTAGAAATTCTGGCAAAATTTGAGACTTGGAATGGAAGGGTTGTGTTTTAAATTTTCATTCAAAGTTACTACACAAGCTTGCATTCCATATCTAGGGATGTTAAACTCAAGCTACCTAAATTCCTAACTTAATCTTTCAGGATTAGAATTCCAAATCCCTGTGTCAAACTCTTATTTAAATAAGAAAAATTTTTATATACAGAAAAAAATATCAAATTATTTACGAAAATAGTAAAAAAAATATTAATAGATACACTTCTTTCATCAGCTTTTGTAAAGAAGATTAAAATTTTATTATTTTATGTAAATAGTTTTCTTTATTTTATTTTATTTTATTATTATTTTTTTTTGAGAATCTCCCTATATAGATTTTTTTTTTAAAAAAATATATAGTACTTTTTAAACAAAATACGAAGCTGAAGAGGGTATATATATATATGCATTTGTTTGGCTTCAATAACTCTCTAAATCTATCCATCTGTGTCGTGACTCGAAAAAAAAGAACGTCCCTTTAGGTTGAGCCACTTAAATGATACGTCACGCCACTGCCCAGCTAATATCGGCAATTCGTCTCTTCATTTTATGCACAGGTCATCATCAGGTATTATATTATGAACCTATTATTTGTTTGTCACACCGTGCTCACGTGAGGACTGCGGGCTAATTTAATTCTTTCATTTTAAATAAATACAACAATCCTATTCTCAATCTCACCGACCAACCTTAGCCAACAAGTCCAGCTGTTGTAGAGATGGACGGTAGATTCTCTATCCAACTTTTGTGGGGGGTGCCTACTTAGCTATTTTATTCTACTTGCACTTTCTCTCTATAATTTTAGCTAATTTTTATTTCATCCTCATGTATCCAAAATTAACACTTTTTATTCTTAATATTTTATTATCATTGAAGTTACAGAAGTAACATATTCCATCTTCGATGTCCGAATTCCTTTTTAATCTGCCCATGAAGTTTGAGTTTGTTTTTAAATGATCCAGACCTTATGTAGAGTTGATATATCATTTTTTTAATACAACAAGTAGGGTATATGGATTTAAATGTTAATTATCACTGAACTAAGCTTATATAGCGAAATGGGAGCTGACCCCTAATTGATATAGTAGAATGATGACGTATAAATTAAAAACATATTGACTAGATTTTATCAATATAATCAAAGTGAACTTAGCTTAATGGTAATTGACATGATCTCATTTCTTAGAGGTCGATATTCTATCCTCTATTTCATGTACTTGTACTAAAAAAGGACTATATCAATAAGTATATTTTAAAAGAGTTGATTTTTTTCATGAAAAAATATATTTAGAGATTTTTTTTCTTGAAAAAATATATTTAGAGACTATTTAGAAACTAATTTCAAACTTTAGGCACCAACTAAAAATTAAATTTAAATTTTGAGGACCAAACATATCACATTTTTTAAGCGTAAAAGGTAAATAAAAACCAAATTCAAATCTTACGAATCAAATATTAGTTTTGAAAACTAAATAGAACCAAAATTCAAATGCTAAATGCTAATGTCTAGAAATTTATATATTAATTAAAGTCGTAATATTTTAAGTGGCATATCACATAAAAAGTCACATCATATACGTCATGATTCATGAAAAAGGAACTTTGAAGTTTGAGTTGGTACAAAAAGTTGTTCTCTCCTTTCACCAAAAGGATTCAGAGCCCAATCAGCGTCTAAGAGTTAAAAGAGATGGAAATACAATATTTAAAGAAAAGGAAAAAGAAGAAAAAGAAAAAAAAGGACAATCCATTGGCAATCTCAGCCATTAATTAGTTATGGTTGCTTTTGTCTTGTCCTTGAGATGGGGGAATAGATTCCATTGAATCAAATTCTCATATTGTTCTTCAAGTTCTTGTCCATGACAGTGAATGTGAATGGAATTGAGGATAAAGAGAACAGACAATTCAACCTCAGGAAACAAATAAATGAAGCAAAACACTTAAAAGACTTATAAGTTTAGTTGAATGAATTGAGTAATACAATCAATACCCAGAATCAGAAAAAACTTACCCTTTTGTGTTTTGCTTATTGATGCAATTTCTATGTACATTCAGTTAACATCAAGCTACTAGAGAACCAAAGGATTTATTCTTCTGACTTGCCCTCTTGCAGCTGCTAGGATCTTCGACTGCAAGACCTTGTGCGCCGAAACAGAAGTACTGGTTCATCAACATCTTTCGGTTGAAGGAATCTTGTCTGAATTTTGTGATTGGCACTTTCCTGTTGGAGCAAGAGACTCCACCAATGCCAGTTATTTCTTGGTAATCCTGCATTGACATTGGAGAAGACATGGGTGACCCCGAAAAGGGGCTCGAAGGCGATCGGGCTGGATTTGCTAACTTTGGCGTTGCTTGAATTACGCCGTGCATTAATCCAGCAGCAAACCTTTTCTTGGTTGATGGGCTTGGAGGAATGTTCATGACTGGAACTGGAAGTGTTCTTCTGTTGTGTGGACTTGGAAGGCATGAAATGTTTGAATATTGATGTCTAAGTGAAACTGGTTTGGGTTGTGGAGTTCTTGATATATCAAACTGCCCAGAACAATAATCATCTATCCAGTCTGTTCTGGTTGGCCTTTTCTCTTTACTCTTAGACCAGTGTAGGAAGAACTTCAGGCGTTTCACTGTATGATTTACAGAGATTGACTTCTTGTCTGATGAATCCACTGAATCACACTCGCCATTGTCGTCCGAGCGTAAATCGATGTCCTCGTCTACTTGACCACGAGTAACATCAGACACATTTTCAATACCCGTGTACAAGAATATCTCTGCATCTGGAATTCTGAAAGAAGTTCCAGGACTGCTTCCAATGCCCTGCATTTTCAAATGGGAAAAGGAAGCGTTTGTTGCCGTATAATCACTATGATTCGAGATCCCACCAGCCGAAATGAATCGCTTAATAAGAATATCTAATGACGGCGATCGTGGCTGTTGTTTGAGTAGTTCAAGTGGGGTCAAGCCATCCTCATCAGTAACGTTCAAGTTTATTGATGGCACAGACATAAGCTGCTCTACAAGGTCACACTGAACATTCTCTGTCACCGCCACATGAAGCGCAGTTTTTCCATCATTGTTCCTGAGGTTGATGATCTCTTGTACATTCAACAAATTGCCGTGTAACAGACGCTCCATGAGATCAATCTGCCTATCTAATCTTCTAAAGCCAGGGGTTTTGAAACCAGCCACAGCCAAATGAAGAAAAGTGTCTCCATAGTAGTTTGACATAGATGTTAGGGAAGGGCATTCATGGATCAGAAACTCCACCACAGCTAAGTGACCTCTGTATGCAGCCACATGCAATGAGGTGTTTCCTTGGCCATCAGTGTTTGAGATGATATCAAAGGAAGCAACAAGATTCTTCACTATCTGCAAGCACAATGCAGTTAAAAGTAAGTCCAAAACATGTCAAATGGAAAAACAACTCAGAAACAGGTTTCTTCATAACTAGATAATCTATGTCGACTAGAAAAGAAATGAAAATCCAATCTGTTAAGAAATCAACAATTAAAGATGAACAGAAAACGTAAGATAATAGAGAATCAACACACAAATTTACGTGGTTCACTAAATGTGTGTTAGCTATGTCCACGGGCAGAGGGAGGAAATAGTTTTATCGGAGGAAAAAAAAATCATATTACAGATCAAAAGGTGCCTCTATGGCCAGAGAGTTTATATAGCAAACTTTCCTAAACCCTAGGGCCAAAATCGTAACATAAATAAGACAAATACAAAAACAATTTAGGTTATGGGGTGTTGCTCCCGAACTTCCACCAGGGATCGATGCCCTTGGACCCCTACTTACTGACCAGTCTAAGAAACCTCATATTGGATCGTTTGAAGTGCCAGATAACAGATTAAAGCATTGCAGCACAATCATACACAAACTTCAGCATATAAAATCAACAATTCATGAACTGACAAGAACAAAAAGAACAAGAATTTTCAGAAAAATGTATGGAACTGACAAGAAAAGAAGCATAAATAAAACTCCAAGATCTGACCTCAATCTGTCCTCTTCCAGCAGCTGTATGAAGAATGGTCGATCCTTGAGAATCCCTGTAAATCAGAACATCAGGACATTCCCCAATTAACTCTCTCATCATCACCAAATTACCTCCTCTAGCAGCACAATGAATAGCCCTGTTGATCATTTCCCATCTGAAGGCCAAAGGCATTTCCATCTTACTTTCATCCAATGCTTCCTCCATTGCCCCCTCTCCACTGCTTGGCCAACACCTTAAAGAAAGACCAAAATCAAGCAAAAGCCTAAAGACCTCACAGTTCTTACTCCTAGCTGCAGCATATAAAATGTCAGTAACTCCATACTCTCCTTCTCCAAAAACCAGAAGAGGGTCTTTCTCCAGTAATTCCATAACAAAATCTAAATCCCCTGCTGAAGCAGCTGTGTACAAAAGCCAACCGCCATAGCCAGCACGAATGAGAGAGTTTTTACCCCCTTTCAATTCCCCTTCGAGGAGGAGTTTTTTAGCAACATAAGAACGGCATTTTGCTACATCTTGAAACTGAGCATCATCATCCCACACAGTTTCAAGGCGGCGAATACGGCGGAGAGATGTGAGTTTGATTAAGAGATTTGTGTCTAAATGAAGAAGTTCTCTAACGACGTCATAAAACCCATTGGCGGCCGCCCAATCAATCGGCGTAGCGTACCACCATTGCTCCCCTGTACTCTCCCACCGAAGAGGAAAAAACAAGGGAGGCATTTTTGGTCAAAACCCACCTGCAAATTTGCCAGATAGAAAGTAAAATAAAAAAAAGAATCAGACCCAGATAGTGAAATTTTCAAAGGAACATAAAAAAGGCCTGAATATGGAGTTCTTTCCAAAAGGGAAGAAAGATATCTGAATCAGTAGGAATCTTGGGAAGAGTGAATCAGACTCGAATAAACATCAAGAAGGAGAAGAAGAAAAAGGAATGGCCCATTAAGATAACAAGCAAAACAAAGGGAGTGGAGAATTTGGCGGAGAAAAGGATGATGCCAAATCGCTCCTAATGAAGCCAAGAAGCTTAAGAAATGACGAAGATATGAGAATTTGGCCGTGTCTAGAAAGATAGAAACTAACAAAAACAGAAGTAAAATGAGAATGTGAGGATCTATTTTGGTGGGAAATTGAAAAAATAGAGAAAGTAATGCCTCTAATGCCTTTGAAGATTCCCTGCCTCGTGACGGTGAGAAGTAAATTAAACACAAAAGTGAGTGAGAAAATGAGAAAGTGAGAGGCTTCAACTGTTCAACGGCCTCTGTTGATGAAGACAAACAGACAGCTACCAGAAACCAACAATCATTCAAAAATTTAAGAACAATTTTTTCTTTTGATTTATTGGGTGTTGAGTCATTCATGCATGTTTTGAAAAGGGAATTGAAATCTGAAGCATGTTGGTAGTGGTAATGAGATGAACACTAATTTTATTTTCAGGAGAGACAAATAAAAGAGGAGGGTGGGTCAGCTATGTTCTTGCTGCTACCTAGATAGCTCACTATTATGGCATTTAATGGTGGCGAGAAGAATGGTCTATCAGCCATTTTCAAATGGGAGAAGAAAAATAAATAGAGGGACCCTCCTAATAATCAAGAGTTATCAAATCATAGGCTACAATAGTAGCAATGGTTCACAGAGGGTGATTTTCTAGTCGATCACTTCTTCAATCTTCACAAATTATATCATGAGAACTAGACTCACAATTTCAAGGATGAAAAAGTAAAGTTCAAAATAATGTCTCATCGATGAAAAGTTCGTATTCCATTACTAAAGGACTTGACTTCGTTGTTGAAAGGGTTGAAGAATCATTGAATCTGTTTCAACTCAAAAAGAAAAAATAGTTGCTTCCTCAACAACAAGAAAACCATTCTGGAGAACAACAACATTGGCAAGCTTAGCGAAATCGATGTACTTTAAAGCATTTTGAATCAAAATTGTTGAGATTTGAGGTTTTTCTTCTTTAAATTTCAATTTTTAAGTTTCTTAAATTTATTGTTATATTTTAGTTTGATGTCTAAGTAAATATTAGATCTAAGATTTAGGTTGTTTGTTATTTTTAAGTTTTCTTTGTGTTTTGTGAGTTTCCATTTTTAATGTTATTTTAAATTGTAAATTAGTAGTATTAATTAGGTTTATCCTTATCCTATATAAGTGTGAACTACCATGTATTGAGAGTATCACAATTTTGTGTACCTCATTTTCCGTATAACATTTTGTGCATCACAACTTTAGTATCACATTTCTTAAACAACATTTCATGTATCACTAATTTTTTCCTACTTCAATAAGAAGCTTGAATTTCACTCACATTTTATTTTTTCTTTTCTTTGTTTAACAAACATTGAGAAATTGATTTGCTTCCACAACATTTATTTTTTTCCCATCAATTCCATTTTCTCAACAGTAGCATCAAACCAATTCTATTTTTTCAACGGGACACCAAAGCTACTTTGATTTTTTTTTTTCAACAAAAACTATAGTTTCATTGTAAACAATGGATTTAAAAAAATTACTTCCTAACATAACATTTCAAATGAAAAGAAGTGTTAAAATAACACTCACAAGTCACAAGTTACACCTACAAGCTTCTAAGCATGTGGTGATTATTATTTTTAATCTCTCTTTCTCTCTTTTTGTATTGGGATTAAAAGTGAAAACTTACATATAAGGTAAGTTGTTTTGAAAAAAGAGAAACTGTGAGAATTGAGCTTTATGATCGTATGTGTATCATTACTTTGCAAAAGCTGTCCATATTTTGATGATTGATATTTGTAGAGCTAAAATAGCAAAAAAGAAAAAGGGGAAAAAAAAGAAACAAAAAAGGTATTGAGATGCACGTCCCACTCTTCAATTATTTGATTCACACAATCTTTGCCCAAAAGTTTATGTAAAATATGATTCCTTTTTCTCACAAATGAGAACAGTTTTGAAAGATGTTACATTTATGGATAACTCTTATATAATATAAATTGTGTCACAAACTTAGTAAATAAGTCGTTACTTAACATCCAAGGCTTATGGTTCACTCTGCAATTGTTGAATTTAAATATGTTTAATGTAATTACTCTTTTATCCTTTTTCAAATGTTGGATATAGTTGATTCATTTTAAATTTAATTAATTTCGGATAATAATGATAACTAAATTTAAGATTTATAAAAAGTATAAGATCAAAACTTCTTATCTTCTAACCGAAGAAAACAAAGAATTGAGTAATTTCATATATTCAAAAGTGTAAATTCTTCTGTAATTTTTTTCCCAATCCAGATATTAAAAAAAAGAAAAAAAAAAAACAGAATTGCTTTACATTCATCATGGAAAAATTTTGTTTTATTATTATTTTTTTAAAGGAAAACATATAATAAAGAGAGCTGTGTAGCAGCACATGGCTGAGTTGATTTTTGTGACATTGGATCCAGAGCTTTGACACACTTTCTGCCTTTTGCGAAGGTCTTTCATTTCTCTTCCATGTTTTTCAAAGTGATACATTTTTTGTCCCTAATTTTTTTTATTTTTTTTTATTTTTTTTATTTTAGTTTCTATTTCATCCTTCAGTTTTAAAATATTACACATATAATTCTTAAATTTTGAATTTTATTTCAATTTACTCAATAAATTTCAAAATGTTATAATTTTACCCTAGAGATTTAAATTTTATTTCAATTTAAATTTCAAAATTTTACATTTTTAACCTCAATTTTTCATTAAATATTCACATTCAATTATTGACGTCAATTTTTATTAATTAATTAAAAATAATTATAAAAAAAATTTAAATTTAATTTTAAAAGTGATAAAAATAGTGAAAATTAATTATAATTCTTCTAATAACTTTTTATTTATAAACAGAAATTAACTCTAAAGATGGGAAGTGAGCATTAGTGAAAAATTGAGGTTAGCAGTATAAATCTTTGAAATATCAAAACCAAATTGAAACAAAACTCAAATGTGAATGGTAAAATTGTAACATTTTGTTTTTTTGTTTAACTATCTACGAGTACTAGAGACTTATCACATGGTTTTCGCCTCAATCCAAAGGAGGAAGTAATAATAATAATAATATTATTATTATTATTATTATTTGAAAAGGAGGTATATGAAGCTATTCAAGAAGAGAGAAGAAACCGATACACCTTAAATAGAATCTTAATTCTCTATTAGTAATCGTATATTAACCTAAATAACTAGATATTAGTATGATTGAATTTCTATTTTCGCATTTATGGTAAATATTTTTGGAAGAGATGTTGTAAATTTATTTGACCTTAAACCTAACAAGTATATGTTAATTACCATTGAATAAGGTTAGTTATTTTTCTTGGGATTATCCCTCTTATTATATTTCATATGTTGAAGAGGATGTTCAAATTCATCTTTTCTTTTTCATTTACAACATAATATAAAAAAATAAAACAATTAAAATCTTTTTCAAACATTGGTCAAATTTACCATCCTTGGTGCCTAAAAGAAAGGGTCTTGGTTTATGGAAAAAGGGTGTGAATGGCAGCCAAAAAAAAAAAATGTAAAAAAGAATATCAAGGCATTGAGACGCCAAATAAAGAAGGAAATAAGTTGGCCAACTTAAGACGGCAATGGTTATATGGTTATGGCTGCCCCTAATTTATGACCCCTTCCTTTTCACAACATTTTTTCTTTCCCTTCTCTCATAAATTTCCACATCAAAACATGCCTCCGCCGCTGCACATTTCTGCATCCTTCTTCAAAAATTCTATTCTCTTCTCTATATTGCCATGGCCTCCGCCAACAGATGGTTAAAGCCTGAGGTTTTATTTTTCTCTTTTCCCTTTCATTTCCTATTACTTTCTCTTTGGTTGCTGAATAAAAAACATGAAGATAACAAGAAATTTACCATTCAAAACTTGATTTCCTTGAATACATATGCAGGTGTATCCTCTCTTTGCTGCAGTTGGTGTGGCTGTTGGCATCTGTGGGATGCAGCTCGTTAGAAACATAACCACCAATCCTGAAGTCAGGTAAGTATTTCAATTTGTAGAACAAAAGATATGTTCAATATAATGAAAATGTAAATATTTTGATCACGAGAAGAGAAGGGGTTGAAGAAAGTGTCCTGATTTGTTCTGAATGGAACATGACAGGGTTATCAAAGAGAAGAGAACTGCTGGAGTGCTCGATAACTATGAAGAAGGTGAGAAGTATGCAGAGCATGGCCTTAGGAAGTTCCTCAGAACAAGACCCCCTCAGATTATGCCTTCCATCAACAAATTCTTCTCAGATCCAAACTAAATCCAATTCGGTTACTGACCTTTGAAATTAGTTGTTGATCACCTGCTGAATTTGTTTTCGATGTATACGTCGAGTCCTTTCAAATAATGAAGTGCTATTTAAACCGATAGTATATGATTCTTCTGATATAGCTGGAAAAAACAAAGGAAGCACTACTCATCTAGCATATCTGAGATGTTAAGCTCAAATTTTTCTAAATCATGGAATGATGCGTCCTTATTTTTAAGAGGGAAACCAAACCCGACCGTCTAACGTGTCCTCGAACTTCTTTCATCTGAGAAAATAGTGAACAGTCAAAACTTCAAAACATCTGCAAGTTGAGTGTATCTAAAACCCCTGCAAACAATCTCTCAAAGATAAATAAGCACGTTACACATTGGCTGTTTCACCAAGCTAATATAATAATCCGCTATAAATTGTTAAATCCAAATATATGTATCTAAACGCTATATGGAAACGAATAAGTTGTTGGTTCACTAGTGAGGTAGCAACAATGGCATCACTTTATACATTTATGTATTTCATAGTGATATTCGGAACATGCACTCACTGTACAGATGAGACAATACTGCCAACAATCCATATTGATGATATATACAAGAGGGAAGATAACCTGTCAAAAATGCATAAGCAGAGTCTGCGCACAAAGGCCTATTTTCATATGCAGAGTCTGTGCACAAAGGCTATACTTGTTTACATGGTTGGATTTAGAGTATGGATTACAAGTAAAGATGGAGTACTAAAACCAAGTCTCATTGCCAAGGACGCGAAAGCCACAATTCTTTTCATATTGGCATAATTGTGCACTTGCTCAACTTACACCACGGTATATTGCACCAGGACGGAGATCATCCATATTATCGATGTTTCTATACCCATCAAACTCCCGAAGGCATGTCCAGCCTCGACGAGCTAAAAAATCTCGGTAATCTTCTTCAATGTAAAAAACTTTGTCTTCAGTATGTACCGGTAAGTGATCAGATTCATCATAGAGGCAGATTTTAACAGCCACGCCTGAAATTAGAAGTTCAACTGCTCTTACATGCATTACTTTGCTCAAAATGTGTCAGCTTATTGCTACAATTTTTACAAGAATCATAACAGCCAATACAAACATAGAAAGATGTACCTTCATCAAGGTGAAGAGTGTAGTTTCCTAAAGGCATGTCCCTGTCCAGACTTCTGACAACCTGGTCCTCATCCTCTAACCAAAATGCACGTTTAGTTCTCAACCTGAATGCAGACTTGATTGCCTCCTTGATCGCCTCTGAGGTGCCATCAACACCAATTCTTCTTGTGTAGTCCCCCCACTTCACTGATATTACTCTCCCGCCAAATCCTTGACTCTCCCCACCTGCCAAGGAAGTAAATAAACAGAAATTGAAACTATTAAAGATTCATAAGCAGCATGCATCCACAAACAAAGACAGGATTGGTTTCTATATCAACAACTACAAAGTTATATATCCTCGTATAAGGAGACCTGTTCCAATGTGATCAAAATGGTAGTCTTCGACATACGACAGGCTTTTAGCAGGTGAATCATGAGTGGAATCTCAAAAAACAAAAGTGAGGGTGGTTTTGACATAAAAGTCATTTGACTGAAATGCACGAAGCTGAATCTCAATACAAAGATTGCTAATGCATAAATGTGGGGCCTAAACCCTACAAGCAAGATTATAGCTCATAATCTAGAAAGTCATGTCAATATAATAGGCATTCTTTCCAAAACATTCAAAAATGTCAAATTGTGGTTGTACAGTAGTACCATTTCCAGGTGCCTCTCTCCAATTCCAAGGTGGAATGCCCGTTGCAGCAACTGCATCAGCTGCTGTGATGGCAAGGGGATGCCCATCGTGATCTAGCTGTCTTTCAAGATTGAGTGAAGGCCTGCCACCTGCTGCATGAAAGGAAACCTAAGAGGGAGCTTCTTTTTCTTCTTCTTTATATCAAGTAAGAACGTGGCATGAAAAGCGAATAGCCACTATAAAAGAAACACATACATAAATTATAAAAGAAATACTTATTTGCAATCCCATAATTGGAAATTGCGAATTACATAAAAATAAAATCATATTATAGGTTACACTTAATTCATCAATGTTATACTTTTGCAGTACAAAATATTTACTACATATTTAATCAATTTGAGGGTAGGGTTCTTTAGACAAGATAAATGATGTGGTTGCACGAAGAAGAGAACATAATTAAATCTTCCTGGTGAATGGGAAATACAAGAAACTCATATGAAGATGCAACTTGACGGTTCTCTAATCTTAAAACCATTAATTTGGCCAAAGGAGCATTGTATAAACTTTTCACTGGTAAGACAATGGTTTATTATAACAGAAGCAACACTTTCAGTTCTGTATGTTAGAAGTCTCAATTAGACATCAGGGAATGCAGGGATGATGCAATATCTAAATTGGCCTGAAAATTAGACAGTGGTGAGGTAAAGACTTAATTGACATTCCCCACGCAGCTGCTCCAGTCAACAGGCTCCACAAAAGAGAGATGTTTTGGGCACATTGTCATAAACTGAAATTATATCCTGGACCTAGGAACCAATTGATAATCTCACTGGAAATCAATTGCATCACATCTGACTTGTTCAATCAAGTCACGTTCTAAAGCAGCTAATGGAGTTTATTCAATATTCATACAGACTTGTAGGAATCATAAATATGACTCTACTTGTTATAGATCCACGTCCACCAAGCTTTGTACTTTCTAAAGCTAATATGATTCTTCATGTACTATCAATTCGGTACTTCCTTACTAGCACATCAGGAATTCAATGTTTACATAACAACATGATTAAAAAAGAAAACAGAAAAGTAGCAAACTCAAGTTTCCACAAGCAATTTCATAATTATATGTGGTGCTTTTTAGAAATCTCACTCCACAATCAAACAGAAAATCCACTAGGTGTGATTTTCTCTGCCATTTTCTATTCCTTCTTCTGGTGTACAAACAATAAACAACATGAGAAAATTAAAGTTTTATGATAAATGCTACAACAATCATCAGCCACGGTAAAGAACTCAGGTTTCCTACAAGAGGGGCAAATATTTTGTCAAGAAAAAGTAGCATTGCAATAACAGCAAATAACAAGTATGCCGTACCTTCAACAGGTCCGAACGATAGACCATTATCCTCTATTCCTGCATTGGCATAAAATTACAATGCTCATCACAGTCCTCTTGTGACCCCAGAGCCAGACTAATCATAACCCTAATGCACCTACTATATTTGCACATCATATTACCTGACAGACTTAAAGAATGCAGACACCAAAAAAAAGCATCTGAAAATTTTTACCCGTTTAAGGAACAAATACAGAAAACAAAGATGATTCCCCAACCCCCCAGGAAGAGTAAACAACAAAATATGTAACCAGTTTAAATTTTCTATTCTACTAACTTCAGATGGATATATCATTTCCAAATCCAGATATCTTCATTCATACAGCTGAACCCTTTTAGGAACAATACCCTAGGACTATAGTTCATTTATCAGAACACTGCATGTTTGAAAGAATATGTTTGCTCAGAATCATGACGGCGAGCTATTGATATACAGTGAATGAAGACTTAAAAATTGTGGCTAATGAATTGTCCAGAATATTAAAATTTTTGCATTGGGTTCTCTCACTTTTTATGGCAAATGCTTCTTTTTCCTTTCTTATAGAGCCGGATATTAGACTACCCAATTCACTCTCCCAAAACCAAGAACCAAAAGTTACCTTTGTCTGAGAATTGCATATATGAATCAATCTTGGGTGGCGTGGGGCTCTTGTACTGCGTACTTTTGCTTCTCTCCTTCAAAATTTCTTCAATCTCCTTGTAACACGACATCTTAGCAGAGCCACTTCCCCTGTCATGGTGCTTTGCTTTCTTGAACTCCTTGAGCAAGTTCCTCCACTTATCAGTACACATAGTCGGGGAGCGATCAAATCCCCTTTCCCTCATCTTAGCCGATATCTGCTCCCACAAATGCTTGTTGGATTTGGAGGTATTAAACAAGCCATCCATCTCCCGGCGTAGGGCAATTAAGCTTCGAGTCTCGTCCTGAACCCAAGTCTCCGCTCGCTTCTTGGGAGCCTTGACTTCATGATCCTCACCACTGCTATCACCAAGCATCATTTGATGCTGCTGATGAGTCTGCTGTGGCTGTGGCTGTTGCTGATGAGGTTGAATATGGTGGTCGCCATTGGAGGCGACCTCGATCATCATATCTCTGCTACCTTCTTCCTTGTAAATATCGATTGGGCGAGGCTTATCAGACAAGTACATAGTCTCTGATTCAAGGAATTCCGTGAAATTTCGAGAAAGATGGAACTTCGGAGGGCGAGCGTGGGGAGTATGAAGGAACGATGAGTCCACCACCTTCAAATTTTCATTTCTGACTGTTAAGTTCCGAGTCACTCCTTTTTTCCGCAGGTCCCCAAAGTCCGAGTCTGAGGGCTCAAGCCAGTGCACTCAAAGACGAAGGTCGCGTGTGATGCCGGAGAAACAGGGAATAATTGTACGGATGAACAATCGGGGAGAGACAAAAAAAGAGAGGAAATTTGTGATTTTTATGCGACTCTTTTGGAATTTGAGATGAAATTTTACATTTTATTTGTTTTAGATTTTAGGGTGGATTAATCTTTGGTTGTACATTCAATTTTGTATGAATTTTACTTTAAGGACAAAATACAATCAAAATTGAGCTCTCAAACTTATAAAAATGTTGATTGAACTCTCAAACTTACGTAATTATAGAAATTATAACAATAGTATGAATTTGAGGGTTTAATTTTTATTATTTGTGTGTCCAATTTTTACAACTATTATAATTTAATGATCTAATTTTAATAATTATAAAAATTTAAAGGCCCAAAATAAGTTTGAGAGCGTAATTGTGATTATCATTGTAATATAATGATAGTTTTTTCAAAAATAATTGGTGTAATTTTAAAAGTTTCTATTTGGTCACTTTACTATTGATGTTAAATCTCTGCTCGAAGGTTCATAATAAATATTTCCCATAACAAATATCAATATTCAGGGTTTTTTTTTTTTTTTTTTTTTTTCATTTAACATATATGAGTTGATGATGTTTTACCATCTTACTAGAATATAAAATATATAAAAAAATAAATTATAATCACCAGAGTAAAACTTCCAAACCGATTCAAAGTTATAGAAACTAAATTCAATTGTAATAAAATAATGCAAACCAAATTTATAGTTTAAAATACACCATTTTAACGAAGTTGTTGCTTTTTTAAATATTACACACGACTCGAGAACTATATTATTCTAAAACCTCAATTTTGACTTTGAATCTTCGTATTCTTAATTATATTTATATTAGTGTATGAATTATCAATACCAAAATGAGCATAACTAAACTGACTTGATATTTGTACTATCAATCTCCACTCTAACTATCTATTATTTAAATTGCATAATACATTATATATAGGAAAATTTTCATAGATAGAAAAAATGTCAAACTATTTACAGAAATAACAAAAAAATAGTGATAAATACTGATAGATTTCTATCAGTGTCTATCAGTGATAAACTTGTATCAATTTCTATCACCATAGTATCAATGATAGACTTCTACCAGTTTCTATCGTTGATAAACACTGATGGACTTCTATCAACCTCTATCAATGATAGACTTTTACCAGTTTCTGTCATTGATAGGCACTAATGTTAGTGTTGATGCCATAAATCTCGTGGTTTTGTAGTTTATAAAATTATATTTGTACAAACATATTGTTTATTTAATAAATAAGTGTTATTTTATTGACCATTTAGTTGCATCAACCCAAAACAAATAAACTAAGATTCTAGGTTATTAGATGTAACTTAAACATGTATGTGGAGACATACATATAGATCATGTTTAAGTAATAACCTGAATGGTTTATAGTAGACGAATAAGACTGGGTACCTTATTCTGATGATACTACGAATATGCCCCCTTTGTAGTTGTTACAATTGTTGTAGAGTGTTACAAATAATCTAATCTTAATCATTCATGTAGAGACATGTAAGTGAGAGTATTCTATACAAAGAGTTTATATAAGACCGGATCATGAAATGAATAATCTCTCTTTATAATGCTGTTACTAAAAGAGACTTACATTTCACTAAGATGACTATGGGTAACTTGACCTTAATCTTGCATGAGTTGTAAACTCCTGCCTATGAGGATGATCCTTTGATCTGCATGGGTGAGAGTGACTAGATTCGTTGACTCAATATGTCTACCATTTTGGGGATTCGCCTGATTGGGGAGCTGGGAACACAGGTACACAAGAAGGAATTCACTCATTCTCGATTGTTAGGGTAAGTAGATAAATTGCTCCTTTAAGGGCTGATTCCAAGTCTTAAACAATGTGACGCCACACCCTCTTCTAGCTCGAGAGAGGTTCAGTTATATTTGGACTATAACTAATTATTCATTAGAGGGATTAGTGGTACTTAAGAAGTTAGATGTAACTATAGGGGTAAAATGGTAATTTTGACCAAACTGTACTTACGAGCAATTTTATGAATAGTCAACACATTACTGATTGGTTATATCCAATGAACACATAAATATATCTATAGTGCAAAGAGTGCAGTTGTCGGTCTTTAGTGGAGTGACTGACAGTTAATGAAGGTTGATTAATTTAATTAAAGAGTTTAATTAATTAATCAAATATCGTTAGAGCTTCAATCTATAAGTCCATAAGATCCTCTATTAGCTCAATAAGAATTAATGAAAATCAAATTAATCTTGGATTAATTGAATTGTTCAATTTAATTAAAGAAAAATTAATTGTACAAGAGATAATTAATATAATGTATGTGATACATTATAGTATAAAGTTTTAGTGAGAGAAATAATGTTTGAATATGATTCAAATATTAATTATATGAATATGATTCATATAAATATAGGTTAAAACTAATATGAATACGATTCATATTAATACTATAGATTATATGAGAGAATAATAAACAATAGGTCATATTGTATGTGATATAATATAAACTATAGGTTATATGTTATATGTGATATAACATATGGTTTAATGTGATATATATTGAAATATATATTATTATTATTATTAAAGATTCAATTTTGAATTATTTAAAATTAAAAAATGGGATGAAGTTATTTTGATAACTCCCCCAACTCCATTTTTTTTCCTGATATATGTGAAACACAGAAAGTTAAAGGAGAGAGAGATCATCATTATCTTCTTCATCTTGATTCATCCCTCTATGTAAATTCTCTCAAAACAAGAAACTCTCACTCTTCACCAAATTAACCCACAAAAGCCCACACCTCTCTATTGATTCTCAGCTTAAGAATAACGAGGAAGACGCTGTGGTGGTATCCCCTTCGTTGCTGCTGTGTTCGTGGAGTTGCCCAATTTGATAGAGGTAGTGGAAATCTTGCTCGTGTTTGTGCCGTGGAGAAAAAGAGAGAAGACGATACTTTAAGGGTATGTGATATCCCTTCCCTTTTCTCTCTTTCTTTTCTCAATAGAAACATGCTTAGGAGTCTTGTGTTTATCTTGTTATTTTCGTCCTCTGCATTGTAATTTTTTATAAAACGAAATTAGAGACATAACGTATCAAATTGCTTCTACTTCGGGGAATTCAAATCCCTTTAGCTAATAGACTTTTGTTAGCATCTATCAGTGATCGGCTTGTATCAGTTTCTATCATTGATCGTGTCAATGATAGATTTCTATCAGTTTCTATCATCGAATAGACACTAATAGACTTCTGTCAACCTGTTTCAATGATAGACTTCTATCAATTTCTACCACTGATAGACACTGATAAACTTTTATCAATGTCCATCAGTGATAGACACTGATAGACTTCTATCAGCATCTATCAGTGATAGACTTGTATAAGTTTCTATCACTGATAGTATCATTGATAGACTTCTCCTAGCATCTATTTGTGATAGATATTGACAACAATGTATATCACAACTATCTAAGAGCAGCAAAACTAAAATCTAGCATCCAAATTGTCACACCTCCTCCCGAGATCACCTTCCAAGCTTGAAAGGCGGTGTAAGGATGGCATATACCACTTTTTTGTAATACCTACTACCTATCTCTAACCTGTTTTGCTTAGTAAACTTACAGCCAAGGAAATATAGCAATAAATATGGCTTAAGTTACTTCATCACAACCAATATAAAGTTTACAAAACCCTCAATCTCAAACTTAATTACAGAGACTCTTGATAACAAATTTAAGTCTGAAAGTGTGGCTGAAATGTGGTAGACATTGACCTTAGTAGCACCTTAGAACTCATCTCTTCCGCTACCTGAGAAAAAAAACATAAAAGAAAAGAGTGAGCTAGAAGCCCAGTGAGTGGTAAACAACTTACAAGGTCTCTTTCAACCCAAAGAGACAAATAGCTCAACAACATATCCACATAATGAGGTCACTACTCAAACCTCAAGCTTGAACAAGTTTGTTCCCTGTTATACCTACACACATGATAGATAATTAACCATATTCCTCTTATTACTATGTGCACATAAATCCTCCTCTTATAGGCTCAGAAGCTAGAACCGTCGACCCTCTGACATCTCATATGAGGTTCCCTTCATAGGCTTAGGAACTAAGCCCAATGACCCTCTGACCATCTCGTGAGATTTTGTGACAGGCTTAGGAATTAGGTCTTCTAACCCCCTGACCATCCCGTGCCACGTACTTTCATCATCGTAACGAGCTATAGATGTTGGGGTTGATGCCCTAAAGTCTCGTGTCCTGTAGTTTGTAAACAGTATGTACTTGTACTTCACTTCTTGTATTTTGCTCGGTTACTTGTTTTATTTGCTTTATCAAAAACCAATAAACATAAAATCCCTGGTTATTTGTATGTGACTCAAGCATGTATGTGGTGGTGACATACAAGTGGATCATGTCTTGAGTGATAACCAAAATGGTCTGTAGTATGGATATAGGAGGGAAACCTTATCCTGGTAACGCTACGGATGCGGCTCGTTTTGTGGAATGGTCACAAGTGTTGTGACCTGATCTTGATCATTCCTGTTGGGGACATGCGAGCGGGGGCGTCCTATACAAAGAGTTCACATAAGACCTGACCACAAAGTGTTAACGTCTCGTTATATAACACCATTCATGACAAAGACTTCACTTCACTAGGATAACCATAGGTAACATGACCTCAATCCTGAGTGAGTTGGGAACTCCTGCCATTGAGGGTGGTCCTTTGATTTGTATGGGTGCGAATGGCCAGGTCGCCGATTCAAACCTACCATTTTGGGGATTCGTCTAATTTAGGAGCTGGGAACTCAGCTACACAAAATGAAATTCACTCATTCCCCGAGGCAGGGGAAATAGATAGATGGCTCCCTTAAGGGCTGATTCCGGGGCTTGAACGATGTGGCGCCACACATCTTCTCTTGGCCCGAGAGGTGTTCACATATAGTAGGACTATGTTGTATTGTTCATTAGAGGAATCAGTGGTACTTAAGGAGTGAGATGTAACTACAGAGGCAAAACGGTAAATTGGCCCGGCTGTACTTACGAGCATTTGTGAAGGGTCATCGTACTTATGATTGGTTATATCCGATGGACAAAGAAATATATCTGTGGTAAGAAGAGTTCAGCTATTGGTCTTTAGTGGAATCACTGACAGTTAACAAATGGTGGATCTCGTGGCTAAAGAGTTTAGTCAGCTATTCACGTACCGTTGGAGCTTCGAGCCATAAGTCCATTTAGGTCCCCTGGGTAGCTTAGATAAAGTCGAGAACCAGTATTTGGGTTAATTTAAAATGTTCAAATTGACAAGAGAAAGTTCAATTATATATGATATAATTGGACTGGTTAATTATATATGATATAATTGGCAAATGTATGAGATACATTTTTGTGGAGGAAATTAGATATAAATATGATTTATATCAAGTGGAGGAGAAAATACTATAGTAGATATGTGATATCAAACTATAGGATATAAATATAATATGATTATATTAATTAGTTAATTAATTGATTAATTATATGATAATTAATCCTTTTTCTACGTTCGGACGTGAATAGTAGGCAGCGTTGATTATGGTAACAGATGGGTTAAGATTTTTCATTTTTAATCATGCAATCGATATTTGTTCAATCGCTCAAAAGAATTCGTGAAGTGCGCGTCGGTGATTCAAAACGATCGCTTGAGAGCCTATGCGATAGCGTTCTCTGCCTAAACGATCGTATAGTGTGTCGATTTATCTAAACGATATGTTTTTCCTAACGATCGTTCAGCTTTTCCTACACGATCGTGTAGTTTCTCTATGTGATAAACATGTTTGTTATACGATAGCACTGTATTATCTCCCACTTACTTATCGTCTACACGACTTGTTATCCTCCGTCCTTTACTAAACTCACCAAAGCCCACTCTTTGGGTTTTCACTTCAAGAATAACCGGGGTTCATTAATGGTGGTGTCATCCTCACTGCAGTGTTCGTGTTCGTGTTGATCGTGCTGTTGTAGTCGACGTTCCCGTTGGGTGTTGGTAGATCTGTTGGAGGGATCCGCTGTGTTGGAATTCTAAAGTTTGAAAACAGTCTTCAACTGGTATGGAATCCTTTGCCTATTATTTATTTTGTTCTGAGCATGCCGATAATTAGATTTATATGCATAACTGTTTGTATTGAATGTATATCATTTGTATTTCAGTCATTGTGAAATCGGAGCGATCTGAACATGCTCATGGAACTCTCGGTATGAGATCCTTCAATAGATACATCCATAACTACAAAATTCATAAGAATCTTTAAAAGAATACCACTCACAATTCACTAGTAGGGATCATCCTTTCTCTCCAAGTTCCCTGATTTCCTCGGTTCCTTCTGAAATCTTGGGCCAACTCCAACAGACATGAAAACAGGCTTCGGATTGACTCCGGACAGTTGTGGATGCATGGCAAACTTCCTGAGCAGCTGCTGAACACATGATTGCATCATCAGATCAGTTGGGCGCATGGTCCACTCTGTTGGACACATGATTTGCCTTCTCAGCTCAACATAACTCAGTTGGGTGCATGGCATCATGGTCAATGCATGACACACCCTCATCAACACATAACCTCTCCCCGAACCCCTAACTCTCACCACCTCTCTCTTTTTGAGCCTCATTTGAGGAAATTTGAGTTGTGAGCTGAAATAAAGTTCTACTGGGTTTTTATAGGCTTTCAAGAGTGTCCTCGTCATCCTTCTTATGTCATCAACACATGACACCTCTCCATTTGAGTGTCTTCACCATGTTGAGCCATCATATACTTCCAAGCCACCACCCACTTGCATGCAAGCTTGAAGTGTCTTCACCATGCATAGTTCAACGCATAGCTCCTCCTTGAGATTGAAGGAACTTCGTTTACAGTAAATCTTTGAGCAGAAGCAGATCTTTCAAATCCCATTTTGATTGAACACATACATTTAAAGTCATACAAAAACAAATTGTTCATAAAACTTAAACTACAACATGCTTTCAAAATAAAAACAATGGATCAAGAGACTATACCTTTGAAGAATCGTTCTTTAAGATAATCCCTCCAATGAATTCGTTCACGAATGCATCGAACAACTCGAACACTTCTCGAATAAGCAACAAGCAAAAACTCGATCCTCGAACCAATAGACACTACCACTTGGTGACCTTGGTATTCTCGATGTGAGAATCTAGGAATGGTGGGCTCTGGCTAATTTTGGTTAGAGGGGAAGTTTGATGTGGAGGAGGAAGACGATCGTGCAGTGAACAACACTATCGTGTAGACGAACTAGTCTATTGCATAGACTTCATACTCGATCATTTAGTCTCTCAAAGGAATCGATCGTGTAGTAACTCTCTTTTCACTCGATTGCGTATTTGATGTCTTGTGTATGAAATAATAAAACCAATTTTTATGTATCTCATTTTTTCTATAAAACCAAATAACTACCCACTAAGGGTGGCTATGGAGAAAAAAGATTTAATTATCAAATAATTAATAATTATAAATAAATATGATAACTAATTTATCATATTATATTTATAACCTATAGTTTTAATATTACATCATATACAGTATGAAGGAGTAATATAACATGCAACAGAAGAATTTAAAATCAATAAGCACTTAAACTACATTTAATTTGAGTTTTAAACATGTTATTCATATGACGTTCATAAGAAGGTTTGAAGCTAACATTACCTTTGAAGATCTGAATTCAGCAGAATTTCACCAAGATTGAGCTTGATTCTTCAAGAAGACCACCACCAAGATCTTCTCTACTATGCTCAAGAAGGAATGTGTGGTGGAAACACTCAAATCAAGCTGAATTAAGGATGAACTAGTGAGAGTTGAGTAGGGTTTTCAATTTTCTAGCACTTCAGTAAGTAAACTAAAAAATCTATCTCATCTTTTTGCATGGAACTTCTATATATAGATAGAAATCATGCAAAACAATAGGGTTGCATGGATGGCACCATCTACTTGGTGATAATTGCAAAAAAAACAATTGGAATTTGGTGAAATTCCATTATATTGTAGTTAGTGGGTAGGAAAGATCCAGAGTCAGCACTTAATGGAACAACCTCTCTACTATCTCTGAAAGTGGTTAGGAAAGAATTCCATCTTGCACCCTATGTCCCCAGCTATCTATCGATCTTACCCTTGAAATGAAGGTTTATTGAGCCGACGCTGTTGAGCCACCCCGTACCTATGCAAATCTAAGGATATTCCCTAATAAATAGGAGTTTATAGTTAGCTCAAGATTAAGGTCAAGTTACCTTGAAATAGTTAGTCTTAAACAGTAAATAACGTTATAAAGTAAGAGTGACTAATTTCATGATCCGATCTTGTATAAACCCATTGCACAGGACGCCCCCTCTCTTTATATCATAACATATATGAATTAGGATCACATCGTCTGTAGCACTTTACAATTCCTTGTAACAATTACAGAGTGGGTCACATTCAATATTGTTAGCAAAATAAGGCACCCAACCTCATTCATATACTATAGAACATTTTGGCTATTTACTCGAACCTGATCCACTTTTATGTCTCCACATAAAGTTCAAGTACTAATGTAATAGTCATGGGTCTTTTAGTTTATTGGATTTATTTCTAAAATGAAATAAGCAATACATATTTTTAATAACAACTTATTGAATTTTCAGAATAAGTTTTATTGTTTACAAACCACGAGTTTTGGTACATAAAACCCAACACACCCGTTCCCCCCTTGAAAGTCATTTCTTGTTCAGAAAGTTGTTTCCAAGAACTAGTTTCCTTTAGAAAAGTGCAAACATGATTAGCGGTGCCTGAATCTAATATTCAGATTAGTTGAGTATTCTCCATTAGACATGTTTCAACTACTAGTAAATCTAATTTACCTTGGTTTGCCTTTTTCGCTTTCTTTTCCGCTAAATATTTTAGACAGTTACGCTTCCAGTGCCATCCTCTCCGCAATGGAAACACTTTCCTTTGGGAGCCTTGTTTTTGTTTTTGTTTTTATTTGTAGTGGTTTTCTGATTCCCTTTACCCTTCTTCTTCATTTGTACAGTCTTGTCTTTTGAAGAAGAGGGAACATACTTTTTTTTTACAGTGGGTTTTGTTCTAGATGTAGAACCCTTTATAAACTTTTTAGGTCGTGAAATAATATTTACTTCACCTACTTTAAGTTTCATCATAGACTAAAACATCTATAGTTCGTTCAACATTGTAGTTAAATTGTAAGTAATTTTGTTCATAGCAGCATTGGTTCTGAAAGGTAGATAATTCTTCGGAAGAGATTCTAATATCATACTGACTTGACTGATTTCATCTATCATCACTCCATGATCCTCAACAATATTAAAAATGGACCATCATATTGAGAACATGTTCTCCAACGTTAGTACCATCTTTCATCCGAGTACTATAAACATACTTAATGGCTTCATGTCGAACAAAGGATGACAGTTGCCCAAACATCTCCTGAAGCGACGCCATTATCTCACGAGCAGTGGGCATTACCTCATGTTTCTTATTAAGAACATCGGATATACTTGCTAAGATATAAGCCCTAACCCACCGATCACAGATGTCCTAAACATTTTGGTTCACTGTTGTACTGAGAATTGAAGGACATTCCTTCGTCAACACAAACCTCAAATCATCCACAACTAATATCGTATTAATGTTGAATTCCCAGTTTGAATATCCTTCTCCGTTAAACTTATCGAAAGCAAGTAGTTGTAAAATTGAATTTGACATTGCTGAAAAATTTAAACAAATTCTATTAAACTTATGCATTTAAATCAAAATTTACCAAAAAAAAAAAAAAAAAAAAAAAACAATAAAGTACCCAAAAAAACTTTATTTATTTGCAACAATATTTTAGTGATTTAAAACAGTTGCTACCATGGGGCAGTCAACAATTCCTTCACTAAAGCAAGACAATTCTTGACCAAATACTATATCAAAATAACTCTTATTTCTATAGTTCTTTTGGTTATCATTTTCGGTCAAGATTTTTTTACTAACGATTAGTAATTCTTGTAAGTGTGACCCCCCATTTTTCAGATTTTATAGAACGGTATGAATATACCCTCGAGATGAAGACAATATCCAAGATAGAACTATAAGTCCCTATTCATTTTTTGAAGCCTGGGTTGTTCCGAATCCTATTTTACAAATCTCCGTGGGGATCGGTTTGGTTAATGACTAGCTAATGCTGCCTAAAAATGACAGCGGTGTAACATAGGAATCTCACGTTTCAAACTAATGGAGGAGACCATAGGATAATGTTGACACATTTCTTTCACCCACTTACTATGAACTATTTTCCCCATTCACCTTGTTATTGACCCATGCGAACACTTTCTGAATGGAGTAGTCACGGTAAAAATGACACGAAGTCGAGCATGGATCTCACGGTATGAATTCTTGAGGACGTGAAAGCTAATAACTATATATCAAATATATCGTTAATCTCCCACTGAAGGGTTTTGACTGTTGGGTATTTATTTACTTAGGTTTAAAAATGGCTAACTTTAAACAACCTAAGTCTATATAATTTCTGTCCAAGTATAACATTTATATTTGGATATAACCCTACGATGTCTAAGTGTTTAAACCAGTTTTAAACTTACACCGCTCATTCAAGCTCATAAAATCAGTTAACAATGCTCAATATTTCTGTCATAATCCCCAGGTAGGAGGTGTTACGTAAACTATCAACTTAAGTACCTCAGCCTTAGACAGGTTTATGAATCGATTTGAGTTTGTAACCAAAATTTATAAGGTAACAGTATATTTTAATAGTTAAAATTAGTTCTTAACCTAAGTGAGCATGTTGTGTATCTTTGTTACGGATTTTAAAGTCTAATTTCATTTTATAACAACTTACAAAATTTTAGACATGCGAAACATCCACAACATACATCAAAGGCATTCAATATTTAATATAACATTTATATTAAATAAAAGAAACCCTAAACATGCATACTATATATATAACAATTTATAACATACTTTCAATGTATGTAACATGCTTTCTATGGTAGGTTTTTAAATCTATATGGCATACTGTATGCACATATAGGATTTATTTAATTATAACATACATTACATGCACAAATAATTAAACACATATTGATACGATTTTAGTTTTGGTATTTTTAACCAAACAAAAGCTTAATATTACAAAAAATAGCTCCAAACCGCTTCCGGACCGCTCGAACAGCTCCAAACCAGACCCAAAAAAGCTTGAACCGGATGTGAACCACCTAAACTGAACCAAACAAAACAATTTTGAAGGTGAACTGGGTTAAGTTTGAAGAAAATCGGCCAATCCTCGACAAGCCGGTTCAAGAATCTCGCTTGGATAAATCAGATCTCGCTACTAGACCAATATCTTGCTAGGATGAACCGGATCTCGATGTTGGGCCAAAATCTCGCTAGGATGAACTAGATCTCGCTGTTGGACCAAAAACTCGCTAGGATGAACCAGATCTCACTGCTGGATGGGAATCTTGCTCAAGCTTGATTCAAAATCTCGCTTGAACTAGAAATCTTGCTCCTCGTTAAAAATCTCACTCAAGATCGATTCAAAATCTCACTCGAACTTGAAATCTCACTCGAACTTGAAATCTCACTCAAATTTGATTCGAAATCTCGCTCAAACTTGAAATCTCGCTCAAAATTTAAGTAGAAGCTCACGAACTGGAAATTTGCAACTCGGCCTTCTTCACTTCTTTCTTTAGTTACATCCTAATTTCAACTCTAATGACTCCAAACGAATTACAGACTCTTAAACACATAATAAGGCCCATCAAACAAGAGCCAATTACAAGAATTACAATATAATTGAAAAGATTCAAATGCCAAAACTCTGAAAAACCATATCAGTACACTATTTTCATACAGTTCATGAAGAACACCCACCAAACTTAAATTAGCCATGATTAAGTGCTTGCTTTAATACCAATTGAAGGAGTAATATGACATGCAACGGAAGAATTCAGAATCAATAAGCACTTAAATTAGATTTAATTTGAGTTTTAAACATGCTATTCATATGACGTTCATAAGAGAGTTTGAAACTAACATTACCTTTGAAGATCTCTTCCACGAATTCAACAGAATTTCACCAAGAAGACTACCACCAAGATTGAGCTTGATGCTTCAAGAAGACTACCACCAAGATCTTCTCTACTATGCTCAAGAAGGAATGTGTGGTGGAAACACTCAAATCAAGCTGAATTAGGGATGAACTAGTGAGGGTTGAGTAGAGTTTTCAATTTTCAAGCACTTCAGTAAGTAAACTCAAATATCTATCTTATCTTTCTGCATAGAACTTCCATATATAGATAGAAATCATACAAAACAATAAGGCTGCATGGATGGCACCACCTACTTGATGATAATTGCAAAAAAAAAAAAAAAAAAAAAAAAAACAATTGGAATTTGGTGAAATTTCGTTATATTGTAGTTAGTGGATTTTTCATAAATTGGAAAAATCCACTAACTTAAAACCAATTTTTAATATTGAAAAATGACTTTAAATAAAATTATTTTATTTTAAATTAGTTTTATAAAATTAATTCAAAATAATTAATTTAAATAAAACTATTTTTTATTTTAATTAAACTTTTTAATTAAAAGAATATTAATTTAATAACCTAATATTAAATTAATAAAACACCAATTTCACCAATAAGATTCAATTTCATATTTAAATCATAAGTTAAATATTAATTGATTTTCCAATGTCATTTTATTTCAATTAAATTAAATGTTTTTGCTTGTATCGAATACAATCAATTGAAAATCCTAAAAATTGAATTTGAACCTTTCAAATTCATAACCCTAATTCTAAAATTCATCCAATTAATACTCAATTTGTTATTCTAATTAATGTGCTAGTAAAGGGACCTAATGGATCTATAGATCATGAGCTCCACAATTTGTAATTAATCAGTTAAACTCTTTAAACCAAATTAATTACTATTCGTTAACTATCAAGGAACACCACTATAGCTCAATAGTTGCACTCTCCTCACTCTAGATATATTTCTATCAATGTAAATCATAATCAGTAAGTTGATCCTTCACAGGTTATTCGTAATTATAGCAGGGTCAAAATTATCGTTTTGCCCCTGTAAATACATCTTGTTCCTTAATTTTTTACTGACCATCTAATGAACAATTGATTTATAATACTACTTATGATCACGTCCCTCTCTATCATGAGAAGGCGGGGTCCGGATTATTCAAGACCTAGAATCAACACTTGAGAACAACCTATCTGCTAACCCTAAAACGGGTAGGAGCGAATTCCATCTTGCAGGGCTATGTCCCCAGCTATCTATCTGGTCTTATCCCCAAAATGGAAGGCTTATTGAGCAGTGATGTTGGACTACTCCCACCTATGCAGATCAAAGGATAATCCTGAATAAACAGGAGTTCATAGTTAGCTCAGGATTAAGATCGAGTTATCCTAGGTTACTTTGGTATGAAATAGTCAGTTTTAACAGTAAACGGTCGTTATAAAGAAAAAGTGACTATTTCGTGGTCCAGTCTTTATGCAAACTCATCGCATAGGATGCTATCACTCACATGTCTTTACATGAATGATCTGTGGATCACATCATTTGTATTACCTATACAAAATGGGCCGCATCCAATAGTGTTACCAGGATAGGTACCCAATTTCATACATATACTTATAGACCATTTAGGCTATATACTATTAACTTAATCCTATTTATGTCACCACATAAAGTTAAAGTATTCATACTATCGCCATGAATAAGTTTATTAGATTTTCATAATAGAATGCAATATCAACAACTTTATTGAATATAATACTCAATAGATTTTATTGATAAATAAAATATTTAATACAAAATTTATGAACTACGAATTCTAGGACATTTCCAACACAATATATAAACATAGTTCTTTTTCTCTATTTTATGGCATTTAATATAAATCATATTTATATTAAATTTAATAATTATGAATCTAATTCACAAAAAAATATATTTGAATCATATTCAAATATTTGTTCCTCCAATTAAACAATAATGTATCAAATACATTATGTCAATTTTATCATATATAATTGAATTATATCATATATAATCAAATTCTCTCTTATTAATTTGAACATTTCAAATTAACCCAAAAACTGATTCTCAACTTAAATCCATTGAGCTACCAAGGGGACCTTATGGAGCTGTAGCTTCAAGCTTCAATGGTACGTGAATAACTGATTAAACTCTTTAGTCACATTATCCACTATCTGTTAACTGCCAAGCACTCCACTAAAGACCGACAGTTGCACTATTTGCACTACAAATATATTTATGTATCCATTGGATATAACCAATCAACAATATGATGACCCTTCACAAATCGCTGGTGACGAAAAATTAGAAGTCAATTTTACTTGACAACTAAAATCCCATGGACGCAGTATGCGATGCATGTTCCTAAGATATGCGTTAATAGTCATGCATCGATGGTCATGCGTTGGAATGAATATGTGTTAATAAATGTATGCGATGACCATGCGTCTTGTCACAAGTTTTCTTGCGTTCATGCCAAGTATAATGCGAATGCAAGTTTCTCGGGTAATCCGAGGTTGAACACAGGGACTTGTAGCTATATGTATGCGATAATGTGCATGCGGCGGTTTAAATAAAAGAATGGAAGGTAGGTTGCTAAGTTAATCCTACTCCTACTCCTATCTAACAGACAACGCAATGAGAATATGCATGAGAGGTAGAGATACGACAACATTTGACATGAAATAAATATATGAGAAAATAGATAAAATGCGGAGATGATTTCATTGCAACCCTTAAGAGTGACCGCAAGGGCACCTTAGTCAACACAAACCATGCAATCATGCTACACACACGTGAACCTAACTCTAGGATATATCGGTGTATCTGCGATATTGCTGAGAAGCCTATGCCTGCCTAGACCTCTATAACCAGCTCACTAGCTCTCGCCGCATGAGCGTGGCTGCCGCATAACCCCTTATTCTACTTCCTGGACGCATGAAAATCCATTTTGTAGGGTGCATATGCTGTGTGAAGAAAACAGAGCTTATCTCTAAGATCCCCATTCTTGCCTATGCGTTCCAGTCCGCTCTCCTGAGTCTTAGATTTGTGTTTTAGACTACTCTCCTAAGTATGCCTAAATGATGAATGAAGCGCTCATAGGACAAGGTAACCGCATGAACTTTTTTGACCTAAGATTGTTACTATCCCTAGTGAATAATGCATACATTGCTTAATGCGACCAACCACTTACCCTCTCGGGCAGTTGATTGTTGCTGACTTTACTCATAGATAAGCAATGCGTTAGCCTATAGACAGGCGTTGCCGCAGCTTCACACTAAACAAATAAGGTTACTCACACACTCACACAACGCACACCTCTCGGTGGGTTGCTACATGCTTCATATCCCTAATCCACATGACTAAGTATGCGATACCTAAGCAATCCCACTAAATGTTGTAATGAAAGTAAAGATGCTAAGAAAAGAAGATGGAGATGGAGTCGAAGGAAACAGAGAAATACATTGGAAACAAATTGTATTAATTCCTTAATCACAAAATATCATACAATACAATATAAGAAAAGAAAGGAAAATGAAGTGACCGGTTGGAAGTAAAAACTTGCTCCCAGCGGATATGCGTCAAGGCTGCCGGTGGTGCCATGGATGGGCGGAGGAGCTGACTCTCTTGAGATCTAGCTCTGGTTGAGGGCTCCGGTCGTCACTCGGAATGGATGAAGGAGGTGAAGAACTATTAAACATCTTCTCACGCAGTTTGTCTAGATCACGGGAAAAATCCCCGGATCACAACGATCATCCCTGGATAACTTAAATTTCAGCTCTTTGGCTTCTATTTTATAGAGCTTGGATCGCCGATAGCATTAATTAGACTGCTCTGAGTCTAACATTCGACGCGTTAGTCCTTTCTGAACCTCTGCCACTAATGGCGTGGTAGGTGAAATGTCAGCATCATCTTTTGGTTTTTCTCGAGGTAGATGCGTTGATGCGTTCATTCCACCAACCTTGCATTGATCCCATTAGTATGCATTGTCACGTAGCCGTAATCATTTAATGATTGCATTCGCTTAATACCACAACTCTACACGATGATCGCAATCACTAAGCGAGCGCAACTCCTATGCGATGGACACATACGGCTGATTATCGCAACATCCATGTGTTGATCGATGCGTTCGGCCTTGCGATGGAGTGTTTCTCCGCATGCAGTCGTCTATGAGGTGGTCCCGATTCCGCATTTGCGTCCATTTCCTGTTTTAGCTACAAAAATAGAACATTGAATGCATGATAACGCATAATAACGGGTTAGCTGAGATTCAACATGCTGATCGACGCAAATTCATTTTCTCATGAATTCCTATCATGATGATGCATATTCTGCTTAACGACCTTCATAATTATAAGTAAAAGGCCTAAGATGACATGCATTTCTGCATGTCATCAATCGCTCGTAAGTACAGTTGGGCCAATTTATTGTTTGTCCCCTGTAGTTACATCTAACTCCTCAAGTACCACTAATTCCTCTAATGAATAATAAATCATAGTCCCACTAAGATTAAACCCTTCTCGAGCCAAGAGAGGGTGTGGCGCCACATTGTTTAAGACCCGGAATCAACCCTTAAAGGAGCAATTTATCTACTTACCCCTACTTTAGGGAAGGAGTAAATTCCATCTTGTGTAGCTAAGTTCCCAGCTCCACAATCAGACGAATCCCTAAAATAGTAGGCTTGTTGAGTCGGTGATCTGGCCATTCTCACCCATGCAAATCAAAAAGTCGCCCTCATAGGTAGGAGTTCATAACTCACTCAGGATTAAGGTCATGTTACTTATGGTCATCCTAGTGAAATGAAAGTCTCAATTATGAACGACGTTATATAACGAGACTAAATATTTCATGGTCTGATCTTATACAAACTTCTTTGTGTAAAATATCCCTGCTCGCATGTCTAATACATGAATGATCTGAATCAGATCATTTGTAACACTTACAATATTTGTAACACCTACAAAGCGTGGCATACTTGTAGTGTCACCAGGATAAGGTATCCAGCCTTATCCATATACTATAGACCATTTAGGTTATCACTTAAACACGAGCCACTTGTATGTCACCTCATACATGTTTAAATTACAATGATAACCATGGATCTTAGTTTATTTGTTTGTGGTTAATACAATTAAATATCATATATTTTATAGACAGGAGTGAATAAAATATCATATATTATTAATCACTGAAATATTTGTTCATGCATGGTTTACAAACTACAGGACCCTATGAGATTTAGGGCATCAACCTCGAAAATCTCCCATTTGTCCTAAAGCTAGTGGGGTGTATAAGATAATCAAATTACAAGTACACAAAACAATAAACTAAGGCACAAACAAACCCAGTACAAGATCTTCCACTTGCCCTAGTCCAACCATGGTTTGTCCCATAGACCCATACTCTACAGGTGACCCTCAAACACAGCAATGTTGTGCTCCGAAGCTATCTTCGTGACAATCACGTCCCCTCGATGCACAATCTCTCGGATGAGATGATATTTCTGCTCAATGTGCTTACCGCGCTTATGACTCCGAGGCTACCAAACGGCCTCCTTAGCAGCTTCACAAGCCATTATATACTCGACCTCCATAGTGGAGTCCACGATGCACCCCTGCTTGGCTTATTAGTCTAAAAATCAGAGTCCATATATACCGTAAGGATGTTCATGACGGCTGTCAAGTGATCATATCCTGGATTAGATTGATATTAGTATGTAACACCCCCGAAAAAGAATTCAGAATCCGGATTCGGTCCCTAATGGCCCCGGCATTCCCCTACGTCCCCTGCGATCTGGCTATGTCATCCTCCCTTCCTCTCTTGCCTTGAATGCTTTTTAGAAGTGAAAGTTGTCCCTATAAACTAACAAGGGTCCTTTCAGCATGCTTTGTCCTCACTCACATGCATCCTAGGAAAATTTCCAGGAGGTCACCAAACAGAGGATTGCTCCAAGCTAAGCACGCTTAACTTTGGAGTTCTTATGATTGAGCCACCGAAAAGAAAGGTGCACCTTGTTGGTATAGGTAGTAACTTTCAATTCTTTTAAGCCTTTCTTAACCATACTTTCATGTCCTTAGGATCCCTCTCATTCAGATGTGATACCAATTCATTCATTTGGGTTCTGTAGTTTGTAAACCATGTATGAACAAACATTTTAGTGATTAATAATATATGATATTTTATTCACTTCTGTCTATAAAATATATGATATTAGTTGTATTAACCACAAACAAATAAACTAAGATCCATGGTTATCATTGTAATTTAAATATGTATGAGGTGACATATAAGTGGCTCGTGTTTAAGTGATAATCTAAATGGTCTATAGTATATGGATCTGGATACCTTATCCTGTTGACACTACGAGTATGGCCTGCTTTGTAGGCGTTACAAATGTTGTAAAGTGTTACAAATGATCTGATCTGGATCATTCATGTATTAGACATGTGAACAGGAGTGTTCTATACAAAGGAGTTTGTATAAGACCGGACCACGAAGTGTTTAGTCTCGTTATATAACGTCATTCATGACAAAGACTTCATTTCACTAGGATGACCATAGGTAACATGACCTTAATCCTGAGTGAGTTGGAAACTCCTCCATATGAGGGTAGTCCTTTTATTTGCATGGGTGCGAGTGGCCAGATTGCCGAATCAAACGTACCACTTTGGGGATTTGTCTGATTGGGGAGTTGGAAACTCAGCTACACAAGATGGAATTCAATCGTTCCCCGAAGTAGGGGTAAGTAGATAGATTGCTCCCTTAAGGGCTAATTTCGGGGCTTGAACGATGTGGTGCCACACACCTTCTCATGGCCCAAGAAGTGTCCACTCATAGTAGAACTATAAATGTATTGTTCATTAGAGGGATCAGTGGTACTTAAGGAGTTAGATGTAACTACAGGGGAAAAACGATAAATTGGCCCAACTATACTTACGAGCATCTGTGAAGGGTTATCGTACTGTTGACTGGTTATATCCGATGAACACATAAAAATATTTGTAGTGAGAAAAGTACAGCTGTCGGTCTTTAGTGAAGTGTCCGACAGTTAACAGATGGTGGATCTCATGACCAAAGAGTTTAGTTAGCTATTCATGTACCGTTAGAGCTTTAAGCTATAGGTCTATAAGGTCCCCTTGGTAGCTCAATGGATTTAAGTTGAGAATAAGTTTTTGGGTTAATTTGAATTGTTCAAATTGATAATAGAGAGTTTGATTATATATGATATAATTAAACTGGTTTAGTTATATATGATATAGTTGAGATGATGTATGAGATACATTAATGGAAGGAATATGATATAAATATGATTTATATCGAGTAAAGGAGAAAAGGACTATTGTTTAAATGTTGTATATGTTATGATATTAAAACTATAGGTTATAAATATAATTTGATAAGTTAGTTATTATGTTTATTTATAACTAAAACAATTATGAGATAATTGTAAGCGGTTTCTCCTTTAACCGTGCAAGAAATTGGGGGTTTTATTCAGTTTTCATAATTGAAGGATAAAATGAAAAATGTTTTCATTTTGTAAAGGAATCGCTTCATTAAGTACACTGCCAATCATTTAGCTCATGAGAGACGACACGAAAGCCTTCAAGTGTTTGTCTAAACGATCGTGTACACACGCCATTCTCTAAACGATCGTGTAACTTTTTACTAAACGATCGCGTGGCAAACGAGCTTCACTAAACGATTGTGTAAATGATCACACTTGATTTCCTAAATGATCATGTACCTGCTGAAATTTTACTAAACGATCAAGCACAAAGTCTATTCGATAGACACTATACTCTCTCACTTGCTTGGTCATTGAGTTCGATCATTGTTTCCTCCAAACCTCTACCAAATCCAATAGAGCCCATACCTCCTGGATTCTCACTCCGAGAATACCAAGGTTACTAAGTGGTGGTGTTCGAGAGGTTTCTTATTCGTGGAGAAGATTGTTTGTGATTGACCAGACGTTTGGGTAGACGATCGTAGAGCAATGAGAGGTTGCTATTCCAAACTCCACGAGAGTGAGAGAAAGTCAAAAGAAAAGTTCTTAAAAGGTTAGTCTCTTGTTCCCTTTTTATTTATTTATGAAAGCATGTCGTAATTTGTTAGTAGATGCATAACTGGTTTGTATGTTTGTGAATGCTTGTAATTCTGCTACAATGAATTTGGATTGATTGTGCTTCCGCTCATGGGTTCTCTTTGATAAGAGTTCTTTCACTAGTGTACCCTAAGTGACATCTATTTTGCAATGATGCTCTAGTGAGGCATGACAAAAGTCACCGTAGGGTGATCAAGTGCCCCTTCACTGGAATAAGATAATCTCAACCATTAGATAGAAACAACTCCTTGTAACTAAATCTAACAGTCACCATTGTCCGATCCATAATTTGTTAATATCCTTAATAATTCTCTGTAAGTGTAACCCCTCATTTTAGGCCTAGAGTCTCGCTCTAATGAGCCAACCTTAAGGAAAATCCGATTAGGATAAGAAACTAAAGCAACCATATCCATTTCTGGGGATCAAATAAAGAGTTGTGCAAAACTGTCATCCTTTAGGGGAACACGCCCAAGGTGCCACGAGACGATGCACTAAAACTTTATCCAAACTAATGAGAGAGACCAAGGGATATGTTATCACATGTTCTGCTCCCACTTATAATGAACATTCTCTCCATTCACCTTGTTATTGACCTACCCAAATGCCACCTGTAGGGGGACACTTCAGAGGTGCCTAGAGGCCGAGGATAGATCTCATGGTGTGAACTTTTGAGGGAGAAACATGTAGAATTAAAGTGAAGTATCATATACCCCAATTACCTCCCACTGAATGTTCTACCTAGGGTTCATTAACTTAGAAAATCTGGCTACTGATTTTAACTAAGTGTATAATTTGCTTAAAAACAACACTTGCTTTTAATGATTAAACAAGTTTGATTCAAGTCTTATTAAACACTTCAACAGACTTTCATCAAATTTGTATGCATGTAACAAATCTTTCTAATTTACCTTTCCATGTAGGTTCACAGATAGGGGTGCGACGTTTACATCGACTTAAGCACCCTAGCCTAGCCAAAGCCAGCCTTAGCCAAAAGGTCCCTTATAAATACATTTGTTACATATTTAATCTTTTATTAGTCAATTTCATCCTATTAAACCGAATTAAAAGATTAAACTTAGGTTTCTAATCTTATTAGAAACATGATCTTAGGTCTATCTCAATCAAATTTTTTAAAACACTTTTAAAAGATGATTAAAGCCTAAGGTGTGTGTGTAACTCTTTATTATTAATTTTAATTCTAATTTCATTAATTATAACTCTTACAAAGAATGAAACAATTAAAACCATTCCACATTGCTAGCTAGACATACATAAGGTATTTATAACATTTATAAATAAACCTAAGTATCATGCTTCATGCAATGTTCATTCATTACTAATATATATAACTTTTATATAACCCAAGTAATGAACTAAGCATACATTCCATGCTAACATACAACTTTATATTATAACATTTATAATATGGATGATGCATGGATATGCTTTAATGCATGCATATATTATAACTCTTATATTATATGATGCATGAGCATGCTTTAAGTAATTTAATCATGCATACTAATATATTATAACTCTTATAATATAAAAATGATGCATGAAAAATGCATAACCTATGGTAGGTTTTAAAACTATATGACATACATTATGGCATATAATATAATCATACATCACATGCACATTTAATAAAAGTTGATGGATTGGGATAGTTAATCTCAAAACTGAAAAACAAATGCTAAACTATTATAAAAGTTGGAGTCAACCGATTCGAACAGATGAACCAGGTCTTAAATCGCTTGCCTTGAAGCCTCGTCACTTGATCGTGTAGCAAATCTTTTTGATCGTCGAGCAACATGCGTCAAGTGTAAATGATCGTTTAGTAATGATTGTGTGGCTCAGGACTATGCGATGAGCATGAAAATCCACGCGATCGTGTAGTGCGCTTCGAGTAACGCATGTCATGCGATCGTGTAGCTAACGACTATGCGAGCATGATAGTGTACACGATTGAGTAGCAACGTCAAGTATCATATACTATGCGACCATGCAGTTACTGACTATGTGATGAGCATGATAGCCTACACGATTGTTTAGTGTGCATGCCTTGCGTCGAGTATCAAATACCGCGTGATCATTTGCCTTTGATCATCTATGTGATCATGCAACTAACGCAAGACAATCGAGTAAACACTTTATACGATCGCGTAGCATTAGCCATACGATCATTTAGCAAATACTACACGATCGAGTAGAACAATTCTATACGAACGCATAGCCAAATCTAAACGACGTCTAGCTTAAGCTACACAATGCGACCATCGTTTCATCTTTTCCATCGAATCGAACTGCAACCCTTGAACTTGAAGCTTCTTCACGAACGACTTAAAAACACAAATGAATATATACTCGATTGCAAGCAATAATGCCCAAAAACACAGGGGCCCTTAAAAATTAACTTTTGTAAAAGTAAAACAAAAGTATAAACAGAGACAATTATCCCGAAACATCCATTAACAACATCCACAAACATTTAACAGTTAAATGCATTACAAAAACTTAAAAATCTACCCAATTGTAAACAAAATTCAATACAGCAAATGGAATTTGGAAATCAGAACACATCTTGGCTCTGATACCAATTGAAGGAACTCTGTTTATAGTGAACCTTTGAGCGGAAGCAGATCGTCCAAATCCTATTGTGATTGAACACATACATTTACAGTCATACAGGAACAAATTGTGCATAAAACTTAAATTTCAACATGCTTTCAAAATAAAAACAATGGATCAAGAGACTATACCTTTGAAGAATCGTTCTTCAAGATAATCCCTCCAATGAATTCGTTCACAAATGCGTCAAACAACTAAAACACTCCTCAAATAAGTAGCAAGCAAAAACTCAATCCTCGAACCAATAGGACACTATCACTTAGTGACCTTGGTATTCTCGATGTGAAAATCCAGGAGTGGTGGGCTCTAGCTAATTTTGGTTAGAGGGGAAGTTTGATGTGGAGGAGAAAGACGATTGTGCAGTGAACAACACTATCGTGTAGACGAACTAGTCTATCGCATAGACTTCCTACTCGATTATTTAGTCTCTCAAAGGAATCAATCATGTAGTAACTCTATTTTCACTCGATCGTGTATCTGATGTCTAGTGTATGGAATAATAAAACCAATTTTTATTTATCCCACTTTTTCCATAAAACCAAATAACTACCCACTAATGGTGGTTATGGAGAAAAAGGATTTAATTATCAAATATAATTATAAATAAATATGATAATTAACTTATCATATTATATTTATAACCTATAGTTTTAATATTACATCATATACAATATATAAACCATAGTTCTTTTTCTCTATTTTATGGCATTTAATATAAATCATATTTATATTAGATTTAATAACTATGAATCTAATTTATAGAAGATATGTTTGAATCATATTCAATATTTGTTCCTCCAATTAAACAATAATGTATCTAAATACGTTATGTCAATTATATCATATATAATTAAATTAATTTAATTATATCATATATAATCAATTTCCCTCTTATTAATTTGAACATTTCAAATTAACCAAAAAACTAATTCTCAACTTAAATCCATTGAGCTACCAAGGGGACCTTATGGACCTGTAGCTTGAAACTCCAATGGTATGTGAATAACTAATTAAACTCTTTATCACATTATCCACCATCCGTTAACTGTTGAGCACTTCACTAAAGACCGACAGCTTCACTCTTTGCACTACAAATATATTTTTATGTCCATTGGATATAACCAATCAACAATACGATGGCCCTTCACAAATCGCTCGTAAGTATAGCTGGGCCAATTTATCGTTTGTCCCCTGTAGTTACATCTAACTCCTTAAGTACCATTGATCCCTCTAATGAACAATAAATGATAGTCCCACTATGACTAAACCCCTCTCGAGCCAAGAGATAGTGTGGCACCACATTGTTCAAGACCCGAATTCAGCCCTTAAGAGAGAATTTATCTACTTACCCTTGCTTCAGGGAAGGAATGAATTCCATCTTATGTAACTGAGTTCCCAGCTCCCCAATCAGACGAATCCCTAAAATGGTAGGCTTGTTGAGTCGGCAATCTGGCCACTCTCACCCATGCAACTTAAAGAACCGCAGGTAGGAGTTCACAACTCACTCAGGATTAAGGTCATGTTACCTATGGTCATCCTAGTGAAATGAAAGTCTCAATTATGAATGACGTTATATAACGAGACTAAATATTTTATGATCCGGTCTTATATAAACTCCTTTGTATAAAATATCCCCGCTCGCATGTCTAATACATGAATGATCAGGATTAGATCACTTGTAGCACTTTACAACACTTGTAACACAAACAAAGCGGGCCATACTCATAGTATCACCAGGATAAGGTATCCAGTCTTATCCATATACTATAGGCCATTTAGGTTATCACTTAAACACGATCTACTTGTATATCTCCACATACATGTTTAAGTTACAATGATAACAATCGATCTTAGTTTATTTGTTTGTGGTTAATGCAACTAAAATATCATATATTTTATAGATAAGAGCGAATAAAATATCATATATTATTAATCACTAAAATGTTTGTTCATACATAGTTTACAAACTAAGGACCCTACGAGATTTAGGGCATCAACCCCAACAAAGATGTCGTTCTGGCCTTTTTTATGTCCTACTATGTGCCCATCTCATCCTTTGGCTCAATTAAGACTTCACTTGGTTGAGGCACATACCCTATTTTGTTGTCAATTCGACCTTGCTTTCTAAGTTTGCTCAAATTAACGTATGTTGGACGTATGGTTGCTTCATCAACCACTATATGCGTCCAACAACCTCCCCCCTATGCGCCCATGTAGTGATTAATGCATGGTTTCTTAGGTTTGGATGTATGGTTCCTAACTATGCTACCAACTTGCCTTCCATTTCATAGCATAGCTTCTTTCTTTGGCTCATAGCTAGGGTATGCACCCTTTCTACTCTTTCCCTCCAAGGTATGCGTCCAACTAGGGTTATTGTGCTTCCTTGGGGTTTTCCCAAAGGGTTGTCTTATGCTTCCATCTTGCTCCTCATAGACCCAGTATGATATCCACAAGGTCCCCTATGTGCCAAACTCTAGCCTTATGCGCCCATCCCTAACCTTTATTTCCTTCTTCCTTGGTTTCTATTTTCTTTTTAAAGCATAGCTTTCTCCTTCAGACTCAAAGGCATAGCCATGTGTCCTCTTTGCCTTACTTTTCCTCTAAGCATGTGCCCACATGGCCATATATGCGTCTAACACTCCATTTATACGTCCAACACTCCATTCTTTAGGGTTTCCTCCACTTGTAGTGTTCTATGTTGTCCAACACTTAGCCAAAGTCTCTCCCTTGAATATCCTAGGCGCACATCATGCTTTCCTATGCGCCGATCATTCTTTCACTGCACAGTCTCCTTTGTATGTAGTATAGCTCCCAAGACTCATAGCATAATCTTATAGCACAAAATCTCCCCTTGGAATGCACCTACTATGCGTTCAACATACCACACTATGACCTACTTCTTCTACTACACCATACGTTGAACTCATCCAAGATTCTTTATCCTCTCCTATGTTATGAATCCAACTCTTATTCTCATAGCATAGTTTGGACACTTATAAATTTTTTTCTTCTCAAAACTACTATGCCTCCAACACTTAAAAACTTTTCTTCTTCTAAGGCATAGTTTTAGGTACTTAGTTAAACTTTTCCCTTCCAAGGCTTGTACTCTTAGCTCTTCTCTCCATCTAAGGAATCCTGTGAAGGATCAGCTGTTATACAACTTCACGGGTAAATCAATTTTAAAAAATGGGTGTTCAAGAATCAAACAAAATTAACCCAAAACACCTAAAATCTCACACCTAGTGTGTGAACTACGTAAATCTAGACTTATAATAGGTAGTCCAACATTTTAAGATTTAACTCTCAACTAAAGATTTGTGTTAAATTTTCGGAATTTGTCAGATATAATTTGAAAAGATTTAAAATGTTACATACCATATCAATCTTAATCCTGGTCAAGATTCCATCGAAAAAGTTTTTAAAAAATGATAGTTTAGATTTAAGATGAAAATAAATAAAACTTTTATTCAAATTTAAAGGTCAATCTCAGTCGAGAAGGATTGAAGAAAACTATTCCAATGAGTCCTCCATAAGGGTATTAGTTGTGAAAGATGAAAACATTTAAGGATTGTTTCTAATAATTTTATAACACTAGCATCTAGAGTTTTCAACACGTAGGTGATTAAACATGGTACATTTTATTGATATATATAATCCATGTAACTCATGTATTAAAAATAATACACATTTTTTTTTTCAATTGGTTAAAACATGTACTATAAACAATAATTTTGATTTCATTAATGGCCTCATCCCGCATGATTTTGATTTTCCCCTTTTTTTCCTCCTGAAAATGTCATTTTTATTTAACTACAAACTCGAGCATGACTAAATGGGTTAAAACAAAATAACACATCAAATTTGAAAACTTTCAAAATTAGTGTTCACATGAGGTTTCTAGAAAAACTTGTTTTGTAGAGTTGAACTTGTGTTGATGTAGATTTGGTGAGGATGTAGTTCAATATCTAGTACTTGATCATTTGATTCTCTCTCAATTGAATGCATACTGTTGACTTGAAGAAGCGGAGCGCATGATGTTCCTGAAATTGAAGTCTTGGAAGAATGCTTGTATCTCCAAAGGACTCAGTCTTCAAGTGTGGATAGCTCTAAGAGTTAGAGTCTTCTGATTATTGGGAGAATTTTCTCTAGGCCTCTAGAGTGTAAAATTTCTGACCCCCACAAATGAAGAGAACTTCTCTATCTATAGAATTCTCATGTAGGCTTTGTGGGCTTGAGCTTGCTTGGTCTATGAACTTGGCCCCTAGATCTAATTAATTAGATTTGGACCTTATTTGACACTTGGTCAAATTAAGTCTATTTTTAGACTTAATTGGACTTTAGCTCAAATAATAATGTCAAACTGGACCAAATTAATTTTATTCAATCCAACAGTCATGATGAAAACACGTGCCATCATTGAAATTTGCGAATTTATGTCTTCAATTTCAATTTGGGACATATGCTATCTTTTAGTTAGTCCCAAATTTAATTATTTATAATTTCATCATTAAGTTGGTAAATGACGTGACAATTTTTTATTGGCCAAAATTTCTTATTGAACAAATACCTCTTTTCGAGATTTATACACTTAGTGTGGATGAATCTGAAAAAAGATAAAATTGGAATCAAAATACAAGTTATACATTCTTGAGCTTGACTCTACTTGATGTATCAATTTAATCAAAGTATGAGTTTGGTACATAAGTTTGATTTAAAATTTAAATTCTAGATAAAATTTGGATTATGGTCAAACTTTAATATAAGATAAGATTGATATTTTACCCTCAATTTTAACTTGGCAAAAGCCTAAGTTTGATGGCTTGAAATTGAGATGAAATTTGGAATATGGCCAAATGTTATATCCAAACTTTAATTTGAGATAGATTTTGAGATTTTACCTACTTGAAGATAAAAATAAATGATTTGAGTTTGTGTTAAAAAGTTGGAATATGACCAAATTTTGGTTGGAGATAAATTTAAGATTTCATCCTCAATTTAATTTGTTTGATTTGAATTGAGAACGAATTGCGATATTTGAATTTGGGATAAAATTTGGAATATGACCAAACTTTAATTTGAGAGAAATTTTAGATCTTTCCTGCATTTTTATTTGGATTTAGGAGTATAACCTATATTTGGATGAATTTGAGATCAAACTTGGAATATACCTAAATTTAAGATTTTATCCTCCCTTCAATTTGACTTGAGGATAAAAGCTTGTGTAATTTAAATTTCGGATAAAATTTGGATTATAGCCAAATTCTAATTTGAGATGAATGTGAGGTTTTATCCGTAATTTAATTTTGCATGAGGATAATACCTAAATTTAAATAATGTAGACTAGAGATAAAATTTGGGATATATTCCAAATTTAAGTTTGATGTAAATGGTATATGATATCTCTAACATTTGGTTTAAGGCAAATCCATTCAAACCTACCAAGAATCTTAAATTCAAATTTTACTTTAAAAAATATATATTTTGATTCAAATCTGATCAAAATCTTCCAAAGAGATAAGATTTTAGTCCGAAATCTAAATTAAACTAGGAATTTGAATCTAATCTTGACCTTTATAAATAATGTTCACCACATACATTTTTCTCATTCTCTTTTTCCACTCATACTCTATTCTCCTCTTTCTTTTCTTCCTTCTCCTTTTTTTCCCCTATTTTCTTCTTCTTCTTTTTTTCTTTCTTTCTTCTTTTTTTTCCTCACATTTTTTTTCCTTTTTCCTTTTTCTCTTTTTTCTTTCTCTTCTTTTCTTCTTTTCTCTCTTCTTTTTTTTAATCTTTATTCTTTCTTTTTTTCTTCTATTTATTTTTAAGTTTTCTCTCTCTTTTTTGTCATTTGGAACTTTAATTATTTTTAATTAACTTGTTCCATTATTTTTTTTTACAAGAATTAAATCTATTGGTAACTTGTATTCGAGAGAGTAACCTTTTTATCTCGCCAAAGCCAAATACCCATGCGTTAACCTAGGATGTGACATATTAGTTCATCATTTATTATAGAGTGGCATACTCATATGCTAACTTAGGGTGGGACACACCAATCCATCCTTTTTTATGAAATTGTTGTATCCCCATGCACCAACCTAGAGTAAGACACACTAGCTCATCCTTTGTTGTGAAGCTGATACATTCCCATGTGCCAACTTAGGTGGGACATACTAGCCCATCGTTTGTTATAAAACTGTTGCATCCCCATATGCCAATTTAAAGTAAGACACACTAGCCCATCCTTTGTTATGAAGCTGCTATTAAAGGGATCGAATCCTGGGTGGAAGCATATGAATGCCTTGCATCTCGAAAATCGATTTTTGAATAAACAAAAATAGTGTTCTAAAACAAAACATATAAAGGATAAACATATAAAATATAATGCTTTGGAGAAGAAAAACTGAGAGAGAACCATTCTTACCTTTGAAGATTCTCGAGCTCCACGTAAAATTCTCTCATTCTTGGCACTAACTTCTTCTGAATCGAACTTGAACACGACCCAAGAGAATAACCTTGTTATTCTTAAGGATTCCAATAGAAGGATAGGTGGTATCCAACTAGTTGGAAGAGGAAGAGGTAAAGAGATTTCTCTTAGAGAGTAAAAAGAGGATTTGTGTTTTGGTGGTTAGGATAAATCTCACCAAAATGAAAAATCTTGCTCTAAAAGAGCCATAAGAAAGAATTTATATGAAGAAGGGTTAACCATTTCCCCAAGTCTTTCCCAATTTACCCTTGTGCTTAATTAATTAAATAACATTTATTTAATTAATGTGTTATTTAATTAATTAGCACATTAATTAAATAACCATTATTTAATTAACATAAATAAACATCGTATGTTTATATGCACCACCTCTTTATTAATTTAATTGATAAATTCTTTATTAATCTAATTCATTTGAATTAAATATTTGAATCTCATTCAAATATTTCTCTCCAACTTAATTTAAATTATAGATCACATCCATAATCAATTATATATAATTACATTAATATATAATTTCCTTAAATTGATTTGAACAATTCAAATAATTCCTCTTTAATATCCTTTAGTGGGCTAACAGGAGGGGACCTGGTGAACCTACAGATCAGAAGCTCCAGCGATATGAGATTAAATAGCTAAACTCATTAACCAAATTGATCAATATTCGTTAACTATGGGTAAACTCCACTAAAGACCCACAGCTGCACTTTTCTCATTACACATATATTTTTGTGTCTACAGATATAGACCATTAACAACATGTTAGTCCTTATGAGTGTCCATAACATCAACTGGGTCAAATTATCATTTTACCCTTGGGTTACCTCTATATCCTTAAGTACCAATGCTTCTCTAATGGACAACCTGTTTATGGTCCAACCAATAAACAAAAACCCCTCTTAGGCCAATGAGAGAGTAGGGTCCTTTGTTCAAGTCCCGGAGACACCACTTAAGAGAACACCCATATACTTACCTTGAAGTTGGAAAGGAGTCAATTCCATCTTGTATTATTTTGTTCCTAGCTTCTCACTTAGTCTTGCCCCCAAAATGGTATGCTTATTGAGTCGGCAAACTGGCCACTCTCAGCCATACAAATCAAAGGACAATCCCTCGTGAAAAGGAATTCATAATACACTCAGAATTAAGACTAAGTTACCTAGATAATCCAATTGAAATAGGAACCAAACTAGTTAACAACATTACCTCTAGTGGTTACTATTTTGTGGTTTGGTCTTATGCAAACTCATTGCATAAGATATCCCTACTCGTGTGTCACCTATATGAACGTGTTGGATCATTGCGTTTCTATCAACTACAAAGTGGGTCGTATCCATAGGATAAGGTACCCAACCTTATCCCTATACTATAGACCCTTTAGGCTATTTCTTGAACATTGATCCCTATATTTCTCCACATACAGTTCAAGCTCATAAGGCAATTTTAGATGTTAGTTTATTGGATTTAGGGTTATTAAGACAAAATAGAATACAATACAATCAATAACATTTATTAAATTAACATCGATAACTCTTTTTAGATGACGGTCAATTGATAACATTTACAATCTACAAGTTTTAGGACTTAAAACCCAACAAACTCACACTTGAACTAAAACTATAGACAGTGGGTTGTACATAATATCAGAATCCAAAACAGTGAGAATATGGTAAATAAATACAATAAACTAGGGCATCCATATACCCATTATACATCTCCCACTTGTCCTAGATTATATAATGTACATGTCTCGTAGACCTAGATTCTCTAGATGACCCTCGAACACTTTAGCTAAGAGAGCCTTCATAAATGGATCAACAATGTTGTGCTCTGAGGCAATCTTTGTGACGATCACATCTCCTCGTTACACAATCTCCCATATCAGGTGATACTTCCTCTCAATATGTTTTCCTCGTTTGTGATCGCGAGGTTCTTTAGAGTTGGCTACTACCCTACTATTGTCAAAGTATTAGGTGATGGACAAGTTCATATTTGAAATAACTTCCAAATTTCTTAGGACTTCCTGAGCCAAATTACTTCCTTTGTTGTTTCACAAGCAGCTAGATATTCAGCCTCCATAGTGGAATTTGCAATGCATCCTTGCTTGATACTCCGCCATACCACAACTCCCCAATTCAAGGTAAACACTAATCTTGACATGGATTTCCTAGAATCCTTGTCAGTTTGGAAGTCAGAGTCGATGTATCTTATAAGGATCAAATCCTTAACTCTATACACCAGCTTATAGTCCCTCGTTCTCCTAAGATACTTGAGGGTGTTTTTAACCATAATTCAGTGGTCTAATATTGGACTGGACTGGTACCTACTGACTACTCCCACTACATAACAAATGTTTGGCCTAGTGCAGAGCATAACATACATTAAGCTGCCCACAATTGAGGCATAGAGAATACATCTCATATCCTCAACTTCTTGAAATGTCTTAGGACACTGTAGTGAACCTTGTGTCTAAAAGGTAATAAACACTTCTTTTTTGCATCAAATATAGAGTCAATATTTTGTCGATATAAGTTGCTTGAGACACAACCAACATTCTGTTCTTATGATTCCTAATGATTTGGATCCCAAGTACATACTGCACCTCTCCCAAATCTTTCATTTGGAATTGAGCTGCTAGCCATTCTTTAATGTCAGTAAGGTACTCTACATCATTCCCAATGAGTGAGATATCGTCCATATAAAGTACTAAGAAAGCTACTTTATCATATCATTGATGATTTTCTTGTAGATACAAAGTTCATCGACGTTTTGATCAAAACCAAAAGATTTGATTGTTGTATCAAATCTAATGTTCCAAGATCTGGACACCTGCTTCAATCCATAAATGGATCAATTCAACTTGCAAATTTTTGCTCCTAGCCTTGGGCTATGAACCCCTTGGGTTGAGACAAAGATGTTCTCTTCAAGATTTTCATTTAGAAAAGTAGTCTTGACATCCATTTTCCATTCTTATAGACTTAAGCATAACAACAGGAGAAAAAGTTTCCTCATAGTCAACCATTTCCCTCTAGTATAACACATTGCTACAAGTCTAGCTTTGAAGGTCTATACCTTTCCAGCTACATCTCCCTTTCCTTTATAGATCCATTTGCACCCTAAGAGTTTAACCCCTTCAGGTGGTTCTACAAGCTCTCATACTATATTGGAGTACATAGACTCCATTTCAAGGTCAATAGCTTTGACCCATTGGTTCTTATCTATGTCATTCATTGCCTGTTTATAGGACAGTGGATCCTTAATGCCATCATTTGATATGACAACCTGAGTTTCAGTTCAGTAACAAGTAACTGTCACAACCCTTCCACTGCATCGAGGCACTCTCAACGATTGAGAAGGACGAAACTGACCTGAAGTACTGGCTTCTTCATTAACTCTTAATGAAGGATTAACTGCATCGATAAATCTCATTGATTCTTCAGTAGCTTCACTTAATACTATTTTGGTACGTGGTTTATGATCTCTCATATGGTCTTCTTAAAAAATGTGGCGTTTGTCAATACACACACCTTATTTTCTTGAGGGTCATAGAATAGACCACCTCTCATTTCCTTAGGCTAACCAAAAAATTGACATAACCTTGAATGAGGTTTCAACTTCTTAGGATTTATCACTAACACATGTGCAGGACAATCCAAATTATGAAGTAATGTAAACTCGGTTTACGCCCCCTCCATAACTGGAAAGGTGTTTCAGAAATACTCTTTGAGGGAACATTGTTCAAGATGTGAACTACAGTCTCTACTGCATACCCTCAAAATGAGCTAGACAATTGAGCATAGCTCTGTTAGGTTTTATGTCCTAAAACTCGTGGTTTGTAAACAATAAACTTTTTTTGTAAATCGATAAAGTTGTTATTGAAGTTTTGATTCAATAAAGTTGATTATCAAATATATGAATTGATTATTTCATTTTAGAAATAAATTCAATAAACTAAAAGATCCATGACTATTACATGAGTACTTGAACTTTATATGAGGATATAAAAGTGGATCAGGTTCGAGTAAATAGTCAAAATGATCTATAGTATATGAATAAGGTTGGGTGCCTTATTTTGGTAACACTATAAGATGTGACCCACTTTGTAGTTGTTACAATGAGTTGTAAACTGCTACAAGCGAAGTGATTCTGATTCGTTGATGTAGTGACATGAGGAGTGGGGGCGTCCTGTGTAATGAGTTTGCATAAGATCGGACCAAGAAATAAGTCACTCTTACTTTATAATGTTGTTTACTAAGACTGACTATTTCATAGTGATGACCTAGGTAATTTAACCTTAATTCTGAGCTAACTATGAACTTCTTTTTATTCGGGATTATCCTTAGATTTGCATAGGTAAGGGTTGGCTCAACAGCGCCGGCTCAATAAGCCTCCTATTTCAGGGATAAAACTGGATAGATAGCTGGGGACATAGGGTGCAAGATGAAATTTGCTCCTACCTGCTTTCAAGAATAGTAGAGAGGTTGTTCCTTTAAGTGCTAGTTTCGGGTCTTGAATAAGGGGCCTCATTCTCTCATTGGCCAAAGAGGGATTCTGTTTATTGATTGGATCACAAACAAATTGTTCATTAGAGGATCAAGTGGAACTTAAGAAACAAGAGGTAATCTCCAGGATAAAACAACTATTGACCCAGCCGTTTTTACGAACAACCTGTGAAAGGTTAACTTACTAATCATTGTTATATTTAGTGGACACAATATATCTACAGTGAAGGGAGTACAACTATTGGGCTTTAGTGGAGTGACCCGGTAGTTAACAAACGAGGTTAATTTGGTGTAAAGAGTTTAGCCAATTAATCTCAGATCATTAGAGCCCATGATCTGTAGTTCCATTAAGTCCCCCTTACTAGCTCACAAACACATTAGCCTTAGAATAGTGTGATAAGTTAATTTGAATCGTGCAAATTTGAATTAAGGGAATTAGTAATTATATGTGATATAATTACACGTTTAATTTGGAATTAAACGAAATTGGAGAATTGATTAATATTTAAATATGATTTTAATATTAATTTCATGAATAGGGATTCATAGTGGTGAAATTGGTGATAAATGAATTTAATATTTAATATTAAATTAATAGAATTTATTAAATTGTTTAATTAATTATTAATTATTAATTTTATTAGAAAAATTATTTTTGTAAAATAAATAAAATTCATTTTTAATTATGGAATTAAAATTGAAAAATGATTTTTATTTTGAAAATTCATTTCAAAATGAGAAGGTTTTTTTAAAATGGAAAATCCCATATGTGGGATTTTTTCACTTTCAAGCATGTTTCTTAGTCACCTTTATACTACAATTCCAACTCATATTTTGAAGGTGGAGCTGGAACTATATCATGCAATCAGTATTTGCATGAAAAACCTACATAAAAGACTCCACTTTGAGTGGAAATTCTAATGCAACTTCTGAAATTCTGGGTTAAATCAGATGGTTGAAAAGGGTGTTCTTCAACAAGTGAAACCAGAAAAATCAGTTTTCTTCTCCTTTTAATTCCCAAAATTCTAGCTTATTTTGAGTCCCACAACTCAATTTAAGCTCCTAAAGGCTAGTGGCGAAGTTCTAATGATGGTCACGACCAGAATTGAAGAAGATTGTAGTTGAATTTCGAGTTTGAAGAAGATCTTCAAAAGTATGTCTGAAACCCTTTTAACATTTGACGAACATGCTGGCTTTAAAGCTAAAATTGATGAATTAGAGTGCTTAATAATTTTATTTTCTTTCGCTGCATGTTTAACAAGCTCATCATAGAACAAATCATATCTAATAAGGTTTTATTTCTCCTTTCTTATACATCGTTCTGCTGAGGTGTACCAGGTGCTGAAAGTTGGGATTTAATTCCATGTTCTATCATATAGTCCTAGAATTCTAAATCCATGTACTCTTCACCCCGATTAGATCGAAGTGTTTTAATCGTTTTGCCAAATAGATTTTCAATTTCAGCCTTATACTCTTTCAATTTTTCAAAGATTTCAGACTTATGTTCCATTAGGTATAAGTAACCATACCTCGAATAATCATCTATGAAAGAAATGAAGTATTCGTATATTCGTACCTTCCTCTAGCTTTTACATTCATTGGACCACAAAGATCCAAATGTATGAGATCTAAGGGCTCTTTGGCTCTATAACCTTGTACAATAAAAAGTCTTTTAGTCATTTTTCCTTCAAGACAGGATTCACACAGAGGTAATGATGCATCTTCTAACTTGCTTAAAAGCCCATTCTTTACCAATCTCCTGATCCTATCGAGATTTATGTGCGCTAATCTCAAATGCCAAAGATACATATCAATGTTACTTAGAGAAATTCTTCGCCAATTTTGTTTAGTATTCGCAGTTTTATATATCTCATGATTTAAAATTGCTTTTGATTCAGTTGGTCTTAACACATATAAGTTGTCTTCTAGTTTAGCTGAACAGATAGTCACACTATTTTTCAAAATGAACACTTCATTAGATAAAAAAGAAACATAGTACAATTGTTCATTTAAACATGAAATAGAAACAAGGTTCCTCCTTATTTTAGGAACAATGTATAAGTTTTCTATAAACAAGAATCTATTCCCAAAAAATAACTTGGCAGCTCCCACTACACAAGCTAAAATGGTGTCTCCCATTCCAATCTTGAGCGTCATTTCAACCTCCTCAAGCTATTGGAAGGAACTAATTCCCTATAAAGAAGAACAAACATAATTAGTGGCTCCCCAGACTAAGTATCCAAGCATTATGGTCATTTTCTACTAAACAAGTTTTCATAACTAGTAAATCATATCTAGCTTCCTTATCTTTCTTCTTCTCGGCGAGGTACTTGGGGCAATTGCGTTTCCAGTGACTGTCCACATTATAGTGAAAGCACTTAGAGGCGGATAGTGAAACTACATAAGCTAAACCGATTTGAAAAATCAAACCAAATTATCAATAAAACCGAAAAATTTGGTTCAATGCATTTCGCTAGAATTCCAAAACCAAAATTAAACTGCTTCTAAAAGTATATATATATATATATATATATAAACTCCTGCTCATTGGGGATTGTCCCTTGATCTACATAGGTGAGGGTAAGCTGAACAACGCTGCTCAATATGCCTCCTATTTCAGGGATAAGAACAGGTAGATAGCTGGGGACATAGAATTTGCAAGATGGAATTCACTCCTACCTATTTTAGGGATAGTAGAAAGGTTGTTTCCTTAAGGGCTAATCCTGGATCTTGAACAAGGGGCCCCATCCTCTCGTTGGCCTAAGAGGGAATGGATTTAGTGATTAAGATCCTAAATCAATTGTTCATTAGAGAGACAATGGTACTTATGGAGAAAATATGTAACTCAGGGGTAAAATGGTAATTGACCTAGCTGAGGTTACGAACAACCAGTGAAGAATCAACTTATCGATGACGGTTATATCAAATGGACACATAATATATCTACAGTGAGCGGAATGCAACTACATGCTATAGTGCGTAGTCCTCTTAGTTAACGAATGTTGATTAACTAGGTCAAAGAGTTTGACCGGTTAGTCTCGAAACGTTGGAGCCCATGATCTGTAGGTCCATCGGGTCGCCTTGCTAGCTCACTACAAATAAAATTGAAGAACTAAGTGAAGTAAGAATTTGAAATGTTCAAATTCGGTCTTTAGGAAAAATTGTATTTTATATAAGATATAATTTATAATTAATTAATTATTTTTTGTGAGTTTTTTTTATAAAATATTGGTATAAAAGTGTTTTAAAAATTGATTAATGTGATTAATCAAAATTAGGTGTCAAAGTCAATTTAATATGTGATATTAAATTATTTATTTTATTTAATTAAATAATTGCTAAAATTTGAAAAATGTATTTCATTTTTTTAATAAAAAATTAGTTAGTAGAAAAATTCAATTGTTGGATTTTTCCACTAACTAAGTGGATCATGAAGTGTTTCATGCTAAGCTTGACACCTACATTATTCATGTTAATGGAGTTTGAGGTGGAAGCCATGCAAGAAGGGTTTTTTTGTATGTGTTTTGTTTATAAATAGATTTTGATTTTCAAAAATTAAAAACTTATGCTTCTTTGACTTTTGACATTTATTCTTCCACAAACTTTCTTTGACTCTCCAAATTAATTAGTGAAATTTCCTATCTTTCAGTAAAGATTCGGTCCCCCCAACTGTGTTCTTCAACTGGAGAATAGCGAGGATTTACCTTTGGTGGTGTCAATTGCTCATGGAGACGAAGATACTTGTGGAAACTACAAAGGTATTTCTAACTCTCTTTGCATGCTTAATCCTAGTTAATTAATGTAATTAGAGCGTTAATGATTCATTGTTTCCATTGTGCATGCTTATATTTTTTTCCATCAAATTAAATATTTGATATTTAATTGGAGAATTAAATAATTATTTAATTTAATTTAATTAATTGAATTAAAACTATAGATTATGTGAGAGGTGTTTCATTTAATATGATTTAAATGAAATCATTAATTAAATTAGATTTAATTAAAGTTTAATTATTAATTTATTTATTATTAATTAATTTGATTAATTTGATTAGTTAGATAACTCCCCTGAACGTGGGTGGTTACATATTTCTCTCCTCTCTATCTCGGTTGGTCAAAAAAATTTGTTTTGATCATGGAGGAAAAAGAGAAAAATCCTGCACCTTTTTACTTCTCTCAAAGAAAATTCCTCCATTCTCCCATTCTTTTTCCCAATTCAATTGGTTCCCACAAACCAAAAATTACCAAACATTTGTTAAAGGATAGGAAGGTTGCTCTTTTGATGGTGTTCTAAAATTCCAATTGGAGAATTGGATTCTCACTTGGTTATCCAAAGGTAATGGTTTTGTATCCATTTTATGTGATTTTTAAGCATGCTTAACCTAGGTTCTAATATTAGAATAGGCTAATTTTTGTTTTTTTTTTCAGTGTCTGTATTATTTCTGTATTGTCCAGTATATGGGTATTTAAGAAATCCCAAATTAATTATGAGTTTTAGTTATGTGCTTTCCTGATAGGGCTTTCATCCCTAAAATTGGTATCAGAGCCTTATCATATATTAATTAGGATTCTGAAATTTGCACTTAATTTTGGTGGAATTAATTGTATTATGAATGTTTATTGAGAATGAATATTTACGGCGTTTTTGGCCTTAGATTTACATTTTTTTATTTGATCAATTGTAAAGGCCCTTGTGTTTTTGGGCGTTTTAATTATGTAAATCGAGTTTTTTGTAAGTCCGTGTTTAAAATTAGGATCCTTGGTGATGAAGATCGAGACCAATTCTACAAAATTTTGGTTAACAGAGATTGAGAAATAAAAAAAAAAGAAAAAGAAAACGACAATGTACGAAAAAGGAGAGTTGACGTCATGCTGACCTGGTTCAAGATGTTGGATCCGGTTCAAGCTAGTTTAGTCCAGTTCAAGCTGGTTGGGTCTCGTTCGATAGCGGTTCGAGTTGGCTGGTCCAGTTCTGGAGCGGAGAAGCTTATTTTAGTATAAATTAGCATGATTATTTTAATTTAATTACTTTATTTATCTTAGGGGCCAAAAATACCGGTTCATTTTCTATTTAAATGTTTTATGGATGTCATTTAGATAAATCCCATTATAGGTTCAGCATGTTCATGCATTTTAATATATTATAAGCGTTATAATGTATGTAAATGCATGATGTATATTTAATTTCATGAGTAATTTAATGTAATTATTATCTTAGTTTAAATATGAAAGTTATATTTAATTGAATATCTTGAGCATGCTTGTTTAATCTTCATGATTGGCTTTAATATACAGTGTTATGTTAGTAAAATTATGAAAATCAAAGATGTATTGAGCATGAAACATCCATAATATAAATGTAAATGCTATATTTTTTATGCAATGCATATAGTATGGATATTTAATTAATTAAAATATAATTGTTATAATTAAATTAAACCATAGAGAGCATGATTATAGGGTTAATCATTAAAATTTGAAAATATTTTTAAAAGTAATGATTAGAAACCATTAATCTATAATCAAGAATTGCATGCAAACATAGGATCATAGGATAATTAATTAATTTTAAATTGTTTAAAATTAATTAGACATAAGATCATTTTAATTCTAATAGGATTAGAATTAGTTTTAAAATAGTTTTAATGAACTAAGTAGGAAAAACATTACTATGATTATAAAGGAACTCTACCAGTTAGGTTCTGTCTAGGCTGGAGGTATTCAAGTTGATGGTGTACAAAACACCTCCAACTTAGGAACTGACCTGGAACTTGAGTTGAATTAATCATAATTTAATGTTAGCATGTAATATTACTAGGTTATTTAAAAGGGTTTGATTCATCGAGAAATAGTGCAAAGACCTTTCTTATAAGAGTTATAATAGACAGACTTAGATATATTGACCTAATCAGTTTTATCTAAGTTAAATAACCCAAAAATACTGTAGGACACTTTAATGAGAGGAAAAGTACAAAACGAGATATTTATATCAAGTTTTGCTTCAATGTCCCTATATGTTCACAACATGAGATCTATGCTCAGCTTTGTGTCGCCTTGGACGCGAGTGTTTGCATGGTCAATAACAAGGTGAATGGGAAAAGTGTCTGTAGTAAGTGGGAGTGGGATGCATGTCAACGTATCCTTCAAACTCTACCCCTAGGTCACACCGTGAGATTCCCATGATCCGCCTGCGTGTTATCCTAGAGAAACCATCCTTTCGAAGGGCCTGATCATAGGATTCAAAATACAGTGAACTCCTGAAAAGGATAGGGTCACTTAAGTTAATTATCGACATTTGTCTTTCCTAACAATAGCCTGTTGGTGCATACCTTTGGGATCTGAAAGTGGGAGGGTTACATTTATAGGTATGAGTTAAGAGTTAATGAATCCTTGACTGACAACAGTGGCTAATGTCTATAGGAATAATTTTTCTGGTTTTAGAATTAGCTGAAAGTTGTCTCATTTCGGAATAGGAGTGTCTGATCACCTTCGGTAGTTGTTGCTCTAAACCCCTGAACCATCCTTGCAAAAACTAAATCAATAGTTTATTAGGGTTCTTTGATTGCTTGTCTTTTGTAAATTGATTGAATAGTTTGCAATTGTTTGCTTGTGTGATGGGTTAAGACAAAGATAACTAATACAGTCAATGTTTTTTATTTTCAGTAATGTCTTCCTCAATAATTGCACTGCTTAAAAATGAAAAAATTACGGGCAAAAATTACTCTACGTGGAAGTCCAACTTGAATATGATTCTTGTTATTGAGGATCTGCGGTTTGTCTTATCGGAGGATTGTCCTCCGGCCCCTGCTCGTAATACACCCAAGCTACGAAGGATGCTTATAACTGGTGGATAAAGGCCAACGAAAAGGCTTGTGTCTACATCTTGGCGAGCTTATCTGAAGTTCTGTCCAAGAAGCATGAGGTCATGCTAACTGCTAGGGAGATTCTGGAATCTCTCTAGGAGATGTTTAGACAACTGTCCTACGGCTTAGTTATGGAGATGGCATAAACCTAAATACTAAAAAAAAACTAAAACTGGTCACCCAAAAGAAACAAAAGGTGCTTGTGACAAATACTAAAAAACTAAAACTTCATTCAAGGTTGTGTTAATTTGTTGGTCACCCAAAAGAAACAAAAGGTGGTCTTTTCTACAACTCACAAGAAAATAAGGTGTTTGTATCGACAAACACTGCAATCTTGGAGGAAGACCACATGTGAAGGAAATTGGACTCGAGATTTCATGAGCAGCGAAAATATAGATCATTCCAAATTACAATCATGAATGAACATTACATTTACAATCGTAAACAAAACATGCGTTTATACAATTAATACAGAAATTTCAGCATGAACAACTACAAATGAACAAGGAAAAAACTCTACGAACATTTGTAGACTCGTCTCCACGCTCCTTGCTCACGAGCGCTCGAACACAGAAACCTCGAATGCTCAAACAACACGATCGCAACACTGCACGGACACTTCGCACTCGTCCTCAGTGATCGCCTCAGTCATGAATTCCTCAGCAACACGAACGGCCTCCACAGAACCTCGACAGTGTCAAGTTGAGTATGAAACCACCAAGAAGGTTACCTTGGTATTCTCGGTGTGAGAATCCAGAGGGTGGGCTCTGTTCAGACTTGGTATGAGGTAGACGAAGGAAGAAACACCGATCGTGTACACGATTGGGCAAGTGGGAGATGGCGAAGACTTATCGTATAGGTTGATGCCCAATCGTTTAGCTAAAGCTAAGCAATCGTCTAGCAAAAGCTATGTGATCATTTAGCTCATCGTTTAGCTCAATGTCTGTCACCTACAAACACTACACGTTCGTTTACTTTGGGCAATCTGTCGTTTAGTAAATACTGCACGATCGTTTAGCTCGCCCAAGCTGTCGTTTAGTAAATCTATATTTACTTGACAACTACCATGAGTTTTCTTTTGTGAGAGAAAATCTCAAAACAAATTTTTTTTGACAAAAACTTACTAAAATTATGAAAACATTTTCCTTTTTTCTCACAATTACCATGAATCACCAATAACCACCCACTCAATTGGTTATTAAAAAAAATAATTATCCAATAATTAATATTATTATAAATATAAATGATAACCAACTTATCATACTATATTTATAACCTATAGTTTTAATATTTCATCTCATGAAACATATAAACCATAGTTCTTTTTCTATTCTATGGTACTTAATGTAAATCTCATATACATCAATCCTCCACTAGATGTATCTCATACATCATATCGATCATATCATATATAATCAAAATACCTCTTGTCAATTTGAACATTTCAAATCAACACCAAGAACTGGTCCTCAACTGAATCCATTGAGCTACCAAGGGTACCTTATGGACCTGTAGCTCAAAGCTTAAACGGTACGTGAATAATTAACTAAACTCTTTAGTTACGGGATTCACCATCCATTAACTGCCAGGCACTCCACTAAAGATCGACAATTGAACTCTCCTTACCATAGATATATTATGTGTCCATCTTAACTAATCAGAAGTGCGACAACCTTTCACAGATCACTCGTAATTACAGCTGAGCTAATAACCATTATGCCCCTGTAGTTACATCTGTCTCCTTAAGTACCACTAATCCCCCTAATGAACATAAGTCATAGTCCTACTATGACTGAGTCTTCTCCTCCAAAGAGAAGTTGTGGCCACTATGTTCAAGCCCCGGAATCAACCCTTAAGGGAGCAATCTCTCTACTTATCCCTACTTCGGGAAAGAAGTGAATTCTATCTTGTGGATTGAGTTCCTAGCTCCTAGATCAGACAAGTCCCCAAAAAGGTAGGCATGTTGAGTTAGTAATCTGACCACTCTCACCCATACTGATCAAAGGACCGCCCTTAAAAGCAAGAGTTCCCAAAACACTCAGGATTGAGGTCGTGTCACCTATGGTCGTTTAGGTGAGATGTAAGTCTCTAGTATCAACGGCGTTATATATAGAATATTTTTATGACTATGAAATATGGAAAATGGACGTCAAGACTGCCTTTTTCAATGGTAATCTTGAAGAGAATATTTTTATGTCTCAGCCCGAAGGGTTCATAGTTCTAGGTCATGAGCAAAATGTTTGTAAGCTGAATCGATCCATTTATGGGTTGAAACGAGCGTCTAAATCTTAGAACATGAGATTTGATACTGCGATAAAATATTTTGGTTTTGACAAAAATGTTGATGAGCCTTTTGTATATAAGAAGATCAACAAGAATAAAGTAGCTTTTCTAGTACTTATGCAGACAATATTATACTCATTGGGAATGATGTAGGGTACCTTACTGAAGTGAAAAACTAGCTAGCGGCCCAATTCTAAATGAAATATTTGGAAGAGGCGCAATATGTTCTTGCGATCCAAATCATTAGGATCGTATAAACAAAACGTTGGCATTGTTTCAACCAACGTATATCGACAAAATATATTCGATGCAGTACTTCAATAAGGGTTTATTGTCTTTCAGGCGTGGGGTTCACTTATCTAAAAAATAGTGTCCTAAGACATCTCAAGAAGTTGAGGATATGAGACATATTCCATACACCTCAGTTGTGGGCAGCTTAATGTATGTTATGCTCTACACTAGGCCTGACATATGTTATGCAGTGGGATTAGTCAATAGGTACCAGTCCAATCCAAGATTAGACCATTGAACGACGGTTAAAAACATTCTCAAGTATCTTCGGAGAACGAGGGACTACATACTAGTGTATGGGGCTAAGAATTTGATCCTTACAGGTTACAATGACTCTGACTTCTAGACTGATAAGGATTCTAGGAATTCTATGTCAGGGTCAGTGTTCACCCTTAACAGGGGAGCTGTAGTTTGGAGAAGCACCAAGCAGGGATGCCTAGCAGACTCCACTATAGAGGCTGAGTATGTAGCTACTTCATAGTTTTGTTAAGGAATTTCTTAACAGATCTAGAAGTTGTTCCAAATATAGACACCGTTACATTATACTGTGACAACAGTGGGGCAATAGCCAACTCAAAAGAACCTTGCAGCCATAAACGAGGAAAGCATATGGAGAGGAAGTATCACCTAATACGAGATATAGTGCAACAAGGAGACGAGATCGTCACGAAGATCGCTTAGGAGCATAACATCGTTGATCCATTTACGAAAGTTATCTCGGTTAAAGTGTTTAAGGGTGATCTAGAGAGTCTAGGTCTACGAGACAAGTATATAGTTAAATCTAGGCAAGTGGGAGATGTATAATGGGTATAAGGATACCCTAGTTTATTGTATTTATATATTTACTTTTCATGTAATGTACTTATATTTGACATTTCCAGCTTTGGATTATTTATTATATATACATCCCACTAACTAGAGTTTTAGTTCAGGTGGAAGTTTGTTGAGTTTTATGCCCTCAAAACTCATAGATATTAAATGTAACATTTGACCTATCAGTGTTATTAATGTTTATTAGAATAAATAATTATTGTTTATCTTGCCTAAATAACCCTAATCCAATAAACTAATGTCCTAGACTGTTCTATGAGTCTTGAAGTATATGTGGAGACATACGAGGATCAATGTTCAAGATATAGCCTAAATGGTCTATATTATATGGATAAGGCTAGGTACCTTATCTTGGTGACACTATGGACACGATCCACTTTGTATTTGATAAAAATGCAATGATCCAATGCGTTCATGTAGGGGACATGCGAGTGGGGGTATCCTATGTAGTGAGTTTTCATAGACCGGACCACGAAATAGTAACCACTAGATGTAACTTCGTTGACTAGTTAGGTTTCTATTTCAATAGGATGACGCAGGCAACTTAGAAATCCTGAATGAGCTATGGACTCCTGTTCACGAGGAATTGTCCTTTGATTTGTATGGGTGAGAGTGGCCAGTTCGTGACTCAATAAGCCTACCATTTTGGAGACAAGACTAAGTGGGGAGCTGGGAATATAATTTCACGAGATGGAATTCACTCATTCTCGACTTTAGGGTAAGTAGATAAGTGTTCCCTTAAGTGGTGTCTTTTGAGACTTGAATAAAGGGTCCTACCCTCTCACTGGCCCGAGAGGGTTTCTATTTAATGGTTGGACTATAAACAAGTTGTTCATTAGAGGAGCATTAGTACTTAAGGATACAGACGTAACCCAGGGGTAAAATGGTAATTTAACCCAACTAGTGTTACGAACACTCATGAAGAACTAACTTGCCATCATTGGTCTATATCCGTGGAGAATTAAATAATTATTTAATTTAATTTAACTTAATTTAATTTAATTAAAGCTATAGATTATGTGAGAGATATTTTATTTAATATGATTTACATGAAATAATTAATTAAATTAGATTTAACTAATAGTTAATTAATTATTTATTAATAAATGATTAATTAAATCAATTGGATAACTCCCACGTAGGGGAGTTATCTAAAAACGTGGGTGGTTCCACGTTTCTTTCCCTCTCTATCTCGGTTGATCAAAAAAATTTGTTTTGATCACAAAGGAAAGAAAAGAAAAATGTTGCACATAACAATGTTGGCTTTTTTACTTCTCTCAAAGAAAATTCCTTCTCCCTTTCTTTTTCCCAATTCATTTGGTTCCCACAAACCAAAAATTACCGAAGTTTATCAGATGATAGGAAGGTTTCTCTTTTGGTGGTGTTCTAAAATCCCAATTGGAGAATTGGATTCTCATTTGGTTCTACAAAGGTAAAAGTTTTCTATCCCTTTTCTGTGATTTTTAAATATGCTTAACCTAGGTTCTAATTTTACAGTAGGCTAATTTTTTGTTTTTCTTTGGTCTCTATATTATTTCTGAATTGCCTAGTGTATGGGTATTTCAGAACTCCTAAATTAATAATGTGTTTTGGTTCTGTGCTTTCTGCTGCGATAGGGCTCATCCCTAAAAATATCAACAGACAACCTCTTCTTCATGTGTGAAGGGACATGACTATGATTCTTCTTGTCGTTGTTTTCTTCATGAAAAGATCTTGCCTTCAAGGTTTTCATCTTTCTTTTATGTTGATCGTTTGTCATCTTGAGATGACCAAAAGCATATGTTGAAGGTTGATCTTTCTTTACGTGGAGATACTTAGCTTTTTGAAAGTTGAAGTTTGAGCGAAAATAGACGTTGGGCATTGATTTTCTTCTTCTATCGAGGCCATACTTAATCTTTGGAAGACTGAAGATTAAGTAGTTGAAGGTTTGATATGATCGAAGACAGAAACCCTTTGCTCGATTTTTTTAATCATCAAGTTCTTCATGACTATTGTCAACTTCCACTATGTTGATAGCATGACATGCAATAATTTGTAATTCTTTCTCGGTATGATCATCGAGGAAGTTTTTTTGGGAAGAATTCTGTCAAAGTTACCAATCGTTGAAGTTGAGGGAAGTCCCTGTCTTCTTCCTTAATATATTTAGGCTTCCATGCCATCTTTTTCTCTTTCTTTTTCTGAGTTTTAATCCCTCTTCTATAACTTCGATAGGTGCATGACTCTTTTTGGGTGGAATCTAACTGTCTTCTTTTTCGATGAGTCATGACTATCCACCATTCATCCTCCTCTTGGATTAGTTCTTTCTTAACTTGGGAGTCTTTCATCACGATCTTCTGCTGGAACTGAATAGCTATTGGCTTGAAGGCCTAAAACAAGATCAAGCTTTCCTTTTGATCATAAAATGGTGTTGATGATGAAACATTTGAAGTCATTGTTATTATGGTATGATTTGTCTGAGCCACTTCATCAATATCCAATTCAATCTTCTTTTCACGAGCTAACTTTATAATCAGCTTATTTGGCACGAAGCATTTTACAATTGGTTGACTAACGATTCGATGATACTTGCAGTAATTAGAATCGTCTATTCTTCCTACTTGTTTCAGTTGTTTGCATTCTGGTAGTTGAATAAGTTGCTTCTCTAGTAGTTGTTATAATATATCAACAACATCAGAGTCAGGAATGGATAAACCTTCTTATGTTCTTCTTTAAGAGTTGGGCGACGCTTCTTGCCGCCATCATGCTTTCTTTCAAATCTTGTTTCTCTTTCTTTGGAGGAAAAATTTGACGGGGTTGTAATGAAAACCATAGATTTTATTATGGCACTATTCATAATCTTTTTAGTGCCTTAGATTTCTTTCTTATTCTTTCTCCCTTCAAGGACTAGGAAATATTTAGTTCTTCTGATGGCGATGCTCAGCTCCATGTCATAAGCGTGTGTTGCCAACTCCTCAACCTTACGAGGTTTTATCCTTTGTAAGATGTAGAGAAGCTCCCAGTGATAGAGTAAAATAACATGCAGTGAAAAATATCAGAATCAATAAGTACTCTAATTACACTTAATTTGAGTTTAAAACATGCATTGAAACATAATTTCTGAAGAGGGTTTCTTGAACACAATACCTTTGATGAACACTCTTCAATTCAAGCTAAATTCTACGAATTGATGCTTTAAACTTACAATAAACCACCATAGAGATCTTCTCTACTAATCTCTCGCTTAGATTGTGTGGTGGAAACACTTAATTGAGTTGGTTTTTTGTGAGAAAGAAGAGAGTTTGTACAGGGATGATTTCTGTAGAATTTTCTGGGTTTAATTAGATTGCATCAAGTCTGAATTGAAGTTCAAAACTTCAATTTATACATGAAAATCATGCAATAAACTTAACATGCCTGATGCCCCTCAATTTCAGGCATGAGGTGTAAAATTGAGTGGGAAAATTCAATTGTAAAATTAAGTGGATCTTTCCCACTTTCAGTTTCAAATTCAATTTTAATTCTTCAAATTTTGATTAATTTAATTTAACTAAAATTTGATTTTCAAAAAATCAAATTCAATTTTAATTTTATACTTTTGAATTTCAATACATTCAAAATTTAATTAATCAAATTTCTAATTTTGAATAACTTTAAAATTGGAATAAAATTGGACAATTAATTAAATTTAGCATCATATATTAAATATTATATTACACCTCATCTAATATTTAAATCAATATTTAAATATTTTGAACTTTCCAATTTCGTTTAATTTTGATAAAACTAAATGTTTCAATTTTATCAAATACAATGAACAAAAACTCTAATTGAAGTTGCACAGTTCAAATTTTAAACCCTAATTTCAAATCTCATCAAATTCACTCAATTCACTAATCCAATTTACGAGTTAGTAGAGGGCCCTTATGGACCTATAAATCATGAGCTCTAACGATTTGCAATTAATTGGTTAAATTCTTTAAACCGAATTAATCATTCGTTAACTATCAAGACATAACACTATAGCTCGATAGTTGCACTCTCTTCACTGTAGATATATTTCTGTTCATTTAACCATAATCGGTAAGTCGATCCTTCACAGGTCGTTCGTATTTATAGCTAGGTCAAAATTATCATCTTACCCCTATAAATACATCTTGCTCCTTAAGCTCCCATTGATCCTCCTTTGAACAATTGATTTATAGTCCAACTTATAAATAATAACCCTCTCAATCATGAGAGGGCGGAGCCCCATTGTTCAAGACTAGGCATCAACGCTTAAGAGAACAACCTATCTGCTAACCCTGAGTCGGGTAGGAGTGAGTTCCATCTTGCAAAGCTATGTCCCCAGCTATCTATCCGGTTTTATCCCCAAAATGGGAGGCTTATTGAGCAGTGTTGTTAGACTATCTCACCTATGCAGATCAAAGGATAATCCCGAATAAATAGGAGTTCATAGTTGGCTCAGGATTAAGATCGAGTTACCCTAGGTTATTGAATTTGAAATAGTCAGTTTTAACAGTAACCAGTTGTTATAAAGAAAAGTGACTATTTCGAGGTCCGGTCTTATGCAAACTCATTGCAAAGGATGGCACCACTCATATGTATCTACATGAATGATTTTTGGATCACATCATTTGTATCAATATACAAAATGGGCCACATCGAATAGTGTCACCAGGATGAGGTACCCAATCTCATCCATATACTTATAGACCATTTTGGCTATATACTAAAACTTGATCCTCTTTTATGTTGCCATATAAAGTTACAGTATTCATATTATAGCCGTGGATTTATTTGTTAGGTTTTCATAAAAGAATGCAACATCAACAACAACTTATTGAATAAAATAATAAATAATACTTTTATGATAAATAGAATATGTTAACAATATTTATGAACTATGAGTTTAGGACATTCCCAACACCCATTGCATGCATTAGGTGTACATCTCCACTACGGATAATTCAATGAGTCTATCTTTGCAATCCAAACTTAGAGCTCTCCATCGGCTGATATAGTCGATGACCGACTCTCCCTTCTGTTGTTTGGTGCTTGTCACCTCCATCATGCTGATGATACGTCTAGTATTATAAAAGCAATTGAGGAACTCTCTTTCCAACTTTTCCCATCTGTCAATCACTTCTGGCTCTAGATCAGTATACCAACCGAAAGCATTTCCTTTCAAGGTACAAATGAACAACTTGACTAGATGGTTTCCTCTAGTTCCTGCATTTTCAACAGGTTTCACTGAAGTGAGTAACATGTTGTTTTGGATTGCCTTTTCCATCAAATTATTGGAACTCTTGTGGTTGGTACCCAGCTGACATTCTCAGGTTGTTAATTCTCTTGGTATACAACTTAGAGTACATAAAAGAAGATTGTGATGTTTCTTCATACTAATCTCTTATGAAGTTTGTAATCATATCTTGTAGTTGTTGAATTGATAAGGAGGCGATAGAGGTGGATTGTTGCGGCTGACTTTCTTGAAAAATAGTCTTTCCTTTGTCATTGACTTTGGTAGTTGGAGTTTGACTTGTCTCAGTAGTTTCTCGAGCCCATATTGATCTCTTAAGGCAGCGATTTCATGGTTTCGCTCCTCAAAAACTTTCATTAAGAGATTTATCTTCCTCTTCATCTCTATCATGGTGGACTCAGTCATTACGTCAGTCATCATGACAGACACTTCATTAAAGTGTGATTCTTTCTCTGATCGATCAAAAGCAGCAGTAGAGTTTTCAAACAAGGAATTTTCTTTGATAACGATCTTGCCTTTAGGAAATTCCATCAGTTGTTCCCATATTTTCTTCGCGATGATAGAGCCTTGTTCTTGGTTGTGTAGGATCTCCTTTGAGTGACTCCAGGTGATAGGTCCCGAATAAGAGTCACTTGTAGCAGTTGTTTTGGATGTAGCTTTCTTTGGTGCCATTTGTTGATTTGTTGATTTGGATGACAAGAAAGAGATGAGAGGTAGAGATGTCCCACTAGGCGTGCTAACTTTTTCGCAAGCGGTTTTCGGAGGAACTTGTTTCGTGGAGTTAAAACTTGTGTTGATCTAAATTTGATGCGGATGTAGTTTGATCTCTAATATTTGATCATTTAATTCTCTCTCAATTGAATAGTACATTGGAAGAATGTTTGTATCTCCAAAGGACTCACTCTTCAAGTGTGGTCAACTCTAGGAGTTAAAGAGTCTTTCGATTGTTGGGAGAACTCTCTCTAGACCCTCTAGAGTGTAAAATTTTTTACCCCACAAAATTAAGAGAATTCCTCTATTTATATTGTCCTCATGTGAGCTTTGTAGGCTTGAGCTTGCTTGGTCCATGGACCTAACCCCTAGGTCCAATTAATTGGATTTACATTTATTGGGCTCAATTGAACTTTAGCCCAAATAATAATGTCAAATTGAACCAAATTAGTTTTATTCGATCCAACGGTCATGATGAAAACATGTGGCATAATCAAAATTCGTCAATGTATGTCTTCAATTTCAATTTGAGACACGTCTAACTAACTTTTAGTTAGTCCCAAGTTCAATTATTTATAATTTCATCATTAATTTGGTAAATGATGTGGTTATTTTTTATTGGTCTAAAATTTCTCATTCAACAATTAGATTTTTGGTTAAACTATAAATTTAATTTCTTAGTTTTAGTGTTTGTATCTATTGTTAATTACCAAAAGTGTATGATAGGCCATTAATAAATTGAAAAAATCAAAAAGAAAAAAGAAAAATACTTTAAATAGCAAAACTGTTGAAAATATTTACAAACAATAGCAAAATACCACATTATATCTGTGATAGACTACTAATTGTGTCCATCATGACACAAATAAACACAGATAGTAGTCTATCGCGCTTTATCGTAGATAAATACAGATAGTCGTCTATCACGGCCTATCGTAGATAGATAGTTAAATTTTACTATATTTGCATCTATCTGTGTCTATCGTGTCATGATGAATACAGATAGTGGTTTATCACATATTTAAATTTTGCTATATTTGTAAATATTTTAGTTCATTTTCCTATATTTAAAAACAACCTAAATAAAAAAAAAAACTAATTGATCAAATATATAAATTTGTTGTAAAACTGAGGAGCACAACGAGAATCGGATATGGATAAAATATAATAAAATAATAAAATAAAATAACTAAATTTATGAAATAACTAAAATTATAAAATTAGGATAAATTGGAAATTCAAAGTGGGATTTTTTAGTTTATTTTCAAGATCCACTAAATGCCACTATTTATAGCCAAAGTGGCAAATAGGATGTAGTCTTACATGGACATCAAACATGAATAACTACAAGGCACGTGGACAACATGAAGATTGACACATAGCTTTTAGGACACTAAGCATTGGGCATCTATATTATAATATTTATAATACTCTCTTTTAGATGCCCATATATATATATGAAATATGTTTTGTTAAAATCTTACTAAGAAAAACCCATGGAAAAAAACCCTAGTGAAGGAAAAAGAATACATATTTCATATAATATATACTCCTAAAATAATACAATATATTTACTCCCCCTCATGAAAACATCACTTCAGATCTTTGAGTCGCCACATTCTAATGTTGTGCACCAATTTTTCAAAAGTTGCGATTGGTAATGCCTTTGTAAATAAGCCTACCAGGTTATCCTTCGAACAAATTTGTTGTACATTGATGTTGCCATTTTTTTTTCAAGATTATGAGTGTAGAAAAACTTCGATGAAATATTCTTCATTCTATCTCCTTTAATATATCCTCCTTTGATTTGGGCTATGCAAGCTGTGTTTTCTTCATATAATATTCTTAGATGATTTTTATTAGAAGATAAGCTGCACGTTTTACCAATGTGTTGAGTCATTGATCTTAGCCACACGCATTCTCAACTAGCCTTGTGAATTGCAAGAATTTCAGCATGATTTGAGGAAGTGGTCATTATGGTCTATTTCACCAATGGCCATGATATAGAAATTCCTCCACATGTTAACAAATAATTTGTTTGAGATCTAGTTTTGTATGGATTAGATAAATATACAAAATCTGCATAACCAACTAGATCAGAATTTGATTTTTTTGAATAAACAAACTCATATAGTTTATTCCTTAGAGATAACAAAGTATATGCTTAATTTCGTTCCAATGTCTTTTTGTTGAAGAAGAACTATATCTAGCTAATAAATTTACTGAAAATGCAATATTAAGTCTTTAATTATTAGCAAGATACATAAGTGCACGAATTACACTAAGATATGGTACTTCAGAACAAGAAGTTCTTCATTATCGTCTCGAGATCGAAATAAATATTTCTTTATATCCAATGAACAGACTTCCATTGGAATATTTAATGTAGATGCTTTGGCCATATAGAATATTTTCAAACAAATTCTTGTATAAGTTTACTGATGAACAAATTTCCCATCTACTAAATATTCAATTAGAAAACCAAGGCAAACTTTTGTTTTTCCGAGAGCTTTCATCTCAAATTCTTTATTAAGATATTCTATTGCCTTTGAAAGCTCTTCAGGAGTTCCAATTATATTTAAGTCATCAACATATACAGTAAAAAGAGCAAATCCTGATTGTGATTTCCTTATAAAAACACATGGATATATTAGATTATTGTAATATCCTTCTTTCAAAAAATATCCACTCAAGCGTTTGTACCACATTCGTCCTGATTGTTTCAATCTATATAATGATCTCTATAATTTGATTTATATGTTTAAGGTACTTTAAATCCTTTTGGGATTCTCATATAAATATCATTATCAAGAGATTCATATAAATATGTTGTGACTACATCCATAAGATGCATATCCAAGCTTTTATACATAGTCAGTCCAATTAAATATCTTAATATAATTGCATCCACCACTGAAGAATATGTCTCCTCAAAATCAATATCAGGTCTTTGTCAAAAATCTTATGCATCTACCATTGAGATGTAAGTCTCTAGTATCAACGGAAGCGTGGTGGGCCCATAACCCATAGGTCCCAGGATCGTAACCTAGCTTTAATACCAATTGAAGGAACTCTTAAACAAGATTATCCATGAGCGCGTTTGGATCTTTCCTATTTCATTGTGACTGAATTACCATACACACATTCTAACAAACAGGTATGCAATTTAACATTAATTATAGGCATGCTTTAATAAATAAAATACAATAGATTGAGTATACGCACCAGTTGAATACTGCATTCACTTCGAACTCAATCCAGCGGAAGCAACCCTCTACATTCTTTATCGCCCAATAATCAGTCAGCTACAGCAGCACGATCGTCTACACAAACGGTAGCAAACGAACAAATACGATCGGGGACGACGCCACCATTTAGAGCTCTTGGTATTCTTAAGGTGAGAATCCAAAGAGTGGTCTTTGATGGAATTGGTAGAGGAATGAGGAAAGGGGTGATCGTGTAAAACGACAAGCAAGTGGGAGAAGGCTATCGTATAACGGATGCTTATCATTTAAAGAAAGTTACATGATCGTGTAGGTTTTACTAAGCGATCGTCTAGTAATTAGTAAGCGATTGTTTAGAAAACTAGGTATGCTAAGCAATCGTTTAGAAAAGCTGAGCAATCAATGTGTGCGATCGTTTAGTACACTGGGTGTGCGATTGTAGGTGATAAGTCGCTATCGTATAGGCTCTCAGCTAAGCGATCGTTACATTTTCACACCTTGAGCGATTTTTTTGAACTCCTTGCAAAATGAAAACCAATTTTCATTTTATTCTTCAATTACAATAACCGAATTTGATTTTCCCACTAACGCACGATTTAGGAGAATTTTTTGATCAATTATCACATAACCAACCAATTAATTAATAAATAAATATAATCATATTATAATCTTAACCTATAGTTTGATATCATATATCTACTATAGTAATTTCTCCTCTACTTGATATAAATCATATTTATATCTAATTGCCTCCAAAATAATGTATCGCATACATTTAGTCAATTATATCATATATAATTGAACTCCCTCTTATCAATTTGAATATTTCAAATTGACCCAAAAACTGATTCTCGACTTTATCCAAACTACCTAGGGGACCTTATGGACCTGTGGCTCGAAGCTCCAACGGTACGTGTATAGCTGACTAAACTCTTAGCCACGAGATCCACCATCCGTTAACTGCTAGGCATTCCACTAAAGACCAATAATTGAACTCTTCTTACCACAGATATATTTTTGTGTCCATCGAGTATAACCAATCATGAGTATGATGACCTTTCACAGATGCTCGTAAGTAAAACTGGGTCAATTTATCGTTTTTCCCCTGTAGTTACATCTCACTCTTCAAGTACCACTGATTCCTCTATTGAACTATACAACATAGTCCAACTACGTGTGAACACCTCTTGGTGTGTGGTGCCACAACGTTCAAGCCCTGGAATCAGCCCTTAAGGGAGTTATCTATCTACTTGCCCCTACTTTGGGGAAGGAGTGAATTCCATCTTGTGAAGCTGAGTTTTCAGCTCCCAAATCAAACGAATCCCCAAAATGGTAGGTTTGAATCGGCGACCTGGCCACTCTCACCCATACAAATCAAAGGACCGCCCTCAATGGCAGGAGTTCCCAGTTCACTCAGGATTGAGGTCATGTTACCTAGGGTCATCCTAGTGAAATGAAGTCTCTATCATGAACGGTGTTATATAACGAGACGTTAACACTTCGTGGTCAGGTCTTATATAAACTCTTTGTATAGGACGCCCCCGCTCGCATGTCCCCTACACGAATGATCAGGATCAGACCATTGTGACAAGTCACAACACTTGTGACCATTCCACAAAGTGGGTCGCATCTATAACGTTACCAGGATAAGGTTTCCCTCTTATATCCATATACTACAAACCATTTTGGTTATCATTTAAGACATGATCCACTTGTATGTGTTGGGGTTGATGCCCTAAAGTCTCGTGTCCTATAGTTTGTAAACAGTTTGTACGAATGCTTGGGTTGTATAATATATGATATTTACTTCACATCTTGATTTTGCTCAGTTGTATGTTTTATTTGCTTTACCATAAACCAATAAACATAAAATCCCTGGTTATCTGTATGTAACTTAAGCATGTATGTGGTGACATACAAGTGGATCATGTCTTAAGTGATAACCAAAATGGTCTGTTGTATATGAATATAGCAGGGAAACCTTATTCTGGTAACGCTACAGATGCGGCCCGCTTTGTGGAATGGTCACAAGTGTTGTGACTTGTCACAAATGGTCTGATTCTGATCATTCGTGTAGGGGACATGCGATCAGTGGCGTCCTATATAAAGAGTTTGTATAAGACCTAACCACGAAGTGCTAACGTCTCGTTATATAACACCGTTCATGACACAGACTTCATTTCACTAGGATGAGCATAGGTAACATGACCTCAATTCTGAGTGAGATGGGAACTTCTGCCATTGAGGGCGATCCTTTGATTTGTATGGGTGCGAGTGGCCAGGTCACCAATTCAAACCGGGGATTTATCTGATTTGGGAGTTGAAAACTCAGCTACACAAGATGGAATTCACTCCTTCCCTGAGGCAAGGGCAAGTAGATAGATAGCTCCCTTAAGAACTGATTCTAGGTCTTAAGCGATGTGGCACCACACACCTTCTCTTGACCCGAGAGGTATTCACACATAGTAGGACTATGTTGTATTGTTCATTAGAGAAATCAGTGGTACTTAAGGAGTGAGATGTAACTACAGGGGCAAAACGATAAATTGGACCAACTGTACTTACGAGAATCTATGAAGGGCGTACTCATGATTGGTTATATCCGATGAACACATAAATATATGTGGGATAAGAAGAGTTCAGCTGTTGGTCTTTAATGGAATGTTGGCAGTTAACAGATGGTGGATCTCGTGGCTAAAGAGTTTAGTCAGCTATTTACATATCGTTGGAGCTTCGAGGCACAGGTCCATAAGGTCCCCTAGATAGCTTGGATAAAGTCGAGAATCAGTGTTTGGGTCAGTTTGAAATGTTCAAATTGACGAGAGGGAGTTCGATTATGTAATGATATAATTGATCTGGTTAATTATATATGATATAATTGGCTAAATGTATGAGATACATTATTTTGGAGGAAATTAGATATAAATATGATTTATATCAAGTGGAAGAGAAATTACTATAGTAGATATGTGATATCAAACTATAGGGTAAGAATATAATATGATTATATTCATTTATTAATAAATTGGTTAATTATGAGATAGTTGGCAAAATTCTTCTCCTCGGTCGTGCATTAGTGGGAGAATCTCATTCAGTTATTGTAACTAAAGAATAAAATGAAATTTTGTTTCATTTTGCAAAACTTCAAAAAAATCGCAAGCGGTGTGAAAAAGTATCGATCACCTAGCTGAGAGCCTATATAATAAAATCTCATCGTCTAAAGGATCGCACACCCATGCCTAAACGATCGCACGCCTTTCTCTAAACGATCGCTTAGCTTTCCTAAACAATTGCATAGCGTGTCGCGTTTTCTAAACGATCGTTTACTTATTACTAGACGATCACTTAGTAAAACCTACACGATCGTGTAGCTTTGTCTAAACGATAAGCACTCCGCTATACGATAGCATTCTCTCCCACTTGCTTATCATTTACACAATCAGCTTGTTCCTCCGACCTCTACAAAATTCACCAAAGACCATACTTTAGATTCTCACTCCGAGAATACCAAGCGCTCCAAGTGGTGGTGTCGTCCCCGCTTCTGCTTGTTCGTGTTGCTGCCATTCATGTAGATGATCTTGCTGCCGTAACCGACTAATTTATTGGGCGATAGAGTTCATTGAGGTTCTTCCGCTACATTGAGTTCGAGATTGAAGAGAGTCTTCAACTGGTATGTGAACTCAATCCCTTGTAGTTTATTTTTCAAAGCATGTCATTAATTAGTGTAAATTGCATAACTGTCTGTTAGGATGTATGTGTTGTATTTCGGTCACAATGAAATCGGAAAGATCCGAACACGCTCATGAATGCTCTTCATTAAGAGATCCTTCAATTGGTATCACAGCCAGGTTCTGATCTTCCAATTTCATTGTTGCAATGAATTGCATATACATTCTTGGTTGGTGCATATTTGCTCTGTTTAATCGTTAAATTGTTATGGATGTGTGGATTAATGGAGTTTTCTAGGATGTTAGCCTCGGTTTGATTTAATTCTTTTACATTTTCGGTTGATTATAAAGGCCCATGAATTTTTGGGCATTATTAATCGTTATCGAGTCTGTAATTCAAAGTCAGTTTGAGTCTTGAGTCATTCGTGAAGAAGATCGAAGCAAGGGTTGTTGTTCTTCAAGGAAGAAGACGATCAAGGGTTTATCAGGTCGTGTAGACGATGGGGTAAGAAATCGCTAAGTATTGGGTCGTGTAGATGATAGGATGCTCGCATATCGTTTAACGTGTGTGCGCACTAGACGATCGTTTAGATCAGCAAGCTTCATCGCTTAGTAACTGACTAAACGATCGCTTAGCAACGCACGGTAAATCGTTTATCTTCCGCCGCATTAAGCGATTGCCTAGACGATTAGGCTTCGCAGTCTCGTTGTTGTCTAAGCAGTTGTTTAGCTTTTGCGCCTATCGTCTAGTGCGCATTGGGCGATCATCTACCTTCGGCGTTTACTAAACGATGGACTTCTCCTGGCGGTTCAAGACCTGGTTCGCTTATGAACCGATTTACTCGATGGAAAATGTAATAGATAGGGTTATTTCATTCCGATTTTTTGTAAAGGCTCATCCTGATCCATTAATCCTTAGTTATTTACATGCGATGTATGGTTTTTATATGTCATATGGTATGCACATATAGAAAATCCCACCTTAGGTTGTGCATTGGTCATGCATCATCTCTTTATTGTAAATGTTATAATTTAGAGAAGCATGACTTAATTATGTAAGAGCATGCTCATACTAATATAAGAGTTATATTTGTGCATGCATAAAAAAAGCATTGACATGCATCATCTTTATATCATAATTGTTATAGTATAAGGGTGAATGGAAAGCATGTTTACTTAGTTATTACGCATATATATAAAAGTTATGTATAGTAACGACTGGACATTGTATGAAGCATGACACATAGGTTACTTTATAAGTGTTATAAACACCTAGTTGTGCACGATGTATTTTTAGTTGTTTCTTTTTAAAAGTTAAAGAGAAATTAGAACTAAAAGCAATAAGAAAGACATGCATACTCACTTTGGTTTAATTCATATTTTAAAATGTTTAAAACTTGGATCACATAGACCTAAGCTCACGGTTCTAACATGATTAACAACCCTAAGGCTTTAATCATTTAATCAGTTTAATAGGATTAAATTGACTAATAAAAGATTAAAGTGTAGCAAATCTATCTATAAGGGACCTTTTATCTAAGGCAGGTTCTGTCTAGGCTGGGGTATTTAAGTTGACGAAAATGTAACACCCCTACCTGAGGACTTACTTGGAAAGGTGAATTAGATAGATTTGATGCATGCATGCAAGTTAAAGACAGTCCATTAAAGTGTTTAAATGTGACTACTTGAACTTGTTCATATATCATAGACAAAAGTTGTTTATGAGCGAAATTAAAAAGAAGACTTAAACTAAAATCAGTAGCCGAATTGTCTAGGTTAATGAACCCTTAGGTAGAACATTCAATGGGAGGTACTTGGGGCAAATGATGCTCACATAAACCTTTCACGTTTCTCGTAAATATTCCACACTATGAGATCTATCCTCGGCCTCGAGGCACCTTTGGTGTGTCCCCTTAATGGATGGTGTTTGTGTAGGTCAATATCAAGGTGGATGGAGAGAGTGTTCATAGAAGTGGGAGTGGGAAATGCAACAGCATATCCCTCGGTCTCCCTCGTTGGATTGAATAAAGTCACTGCGCATTACCTCGAGGCACCCTGGAAGTGTCCCCCTAAAGGATGGAAGTTTTGCGCGTTTCTTTATTTGATCTCCTGTAAGATGATAAGGTAACTTAGTCTCTTGTCCTAATTTGCTTCTTTCCTATAGTGGGCTCATTAGGGCGAGACTCTGGAACCGAAAGCGAGGGGTTACACTTACGCGAAATTGTTAAAGGTTAGCAGTTCTGGACCGAATAAATGGTGGGTATTAGGTTTAGTTCCAAGAGTTGGTTCTGCTTAATGGTTGAGAATGTCTCATCCCAGCGAAGGGGCATCTGATCACCCCACCGGTGACGTTTATCCTGCCTCACTGGGGCATCATTGCAAAATAGAAGTTTTTCACTTAGGGTACTTGAAACTATTTTGCAAAATTAATTGGTCAAACGTGGTTTAGCAAAATCTAATAAAGTTTTGTTCGTATTTTCAACAACAAGTTTTCAAAATGGCCACAACCACATTAGCATTGCTTAGCGCCAAAAAATTAACTAGCGACAATTTTTCAACATGGAAACACATGATCACGACGATTCTTATCATCGAGGATCTCATGTTTGCTCTTACGGAGGTCTGTCCTCCTATTCCAACTCCAAATGTCGCTCGCAATGTTCGGGAGGCATACAAACGATGGACACGGGCGAATGAGAAGACCCGAGCCTACAACTTTGCAAGCCTTTCTGAAATCTTGGCCAAGAAATATGAGCCTATAGTCTCAGCGTGTGAGATCATGGAATGCCTGCGGGGGATGTTTGGACAACCGTCTGAACAGCTTATGTATGAGTCTCTTAAGTACATATTCAACTCCAAAATGGAAGAAGGCACCTCTGTTCATGAACATATGCTTAACATGATGGTCCACTTCAATGTGACGGAGTTGAATGGGTCTACCATCGATGAGGGCAACCAGGTTAGCATAATCCTGCATTCTTTGCCGGAGAGCTTTCTGCACTTTGTTAGTAATGTGATTCTTAACAAATTGAAATATAACCTTACAACTCTCCTCAACGAGTTGCAAACCTACCAATCTTTACTGAAAAGTAAGGGGAGAAAGAAGGGTGAAGCAAATGTTGCTTCATCCTCTAGGACGTTCCATAGAGTTTCGACCTCAGGAACGAAGTCTGCACCTTTTACTTCTAACTCTGCAAAGGGGAAGAAGAAGAAGGATGGTACGAGAAAAGGAAAGGCGCCTGCTAACCCGCCATCTACTGCCCCAAGGAAGGCATCCATCACCGGTTGAAAAAGGAAAGTGTTTCCACTGTAACCAAAATGGACACTGGAAGAGGAACTGTCCTCGCTGGCTGAAAAAAAGGAAGCCTGCCAAGGCAGATAAAGGTAAATATGATTTACTTGTACTTGAAACTTTTTTAGTGGAGAATGATGATTCTACCTGGATAATTGATTCGGGCGCCATTAATCACATTTAATATTCTTTTTAGGGGATTAGATCCTAGCGACAGCTGGAGGCTGGTGAGATGACGATGCAAGTAGGCACCGGGCACGTCATCTAAGCTGTGGCAGTGGAAGGACTCCAGTTAGCTTTACATAATAGGTTTCTAGTTTTGAATGATGTATATATTGTTCCTGAACTTAAGAGGAACCTCATTTCTGTAAAGTGTTTGTTACAATGTAAATACACTATTTCTTTCAATGTGGATAAAGCGTTTATTCATAAATATGGTGTTACTATTTGTACAACATATCTGGAAAGTAATTTACATGTGCTAAGGTCGTTAGCCATTAATTCCCTCCATAACACAGAATTGTTTAAAACTGACGTAACTCAAACAAAACATCAACATATTTCTCCAAAAGAAAATGCCCATCTTTGGCATTTGCGTTTAGCGCACATCAATCTCAATAGGATTTAGAGATTTGTGAAGAATGGACTTCTAAATGAGTTACAAGAAAATTCTTTACAGGTGTGCGAGTCTTGCCTTGAGGGTAAGATGACTAAACAACCTTTTACTGGAAAAGGTTATAGAGCCAAGGAGCCTCTTGAGTTAGTATATTCTGACCTTTGTGGTCCTATGAATGTGTGAGCCTGAGTTGGCTATGAGTATTTTATCAGTTTTATAATGATTACTCTAGGTATGGGTATGTTTATCTTATGCAACGGAAGTCTAAATCCTTTGAAAAGTTCAAAGAGTTCAAGGTTGAAGTTGAAAACGCATTGGATAGACGGATTAAAACACTTCAATCGGACCGAGGTAGAGAGTTTTTGGACTCGGGATTCCAGGACTTTTTGATAGAACATGGAATCATTTTCCAACTCTCAACGCCATGTACACCTCAACAGAATGGTGTAGCGGAGAGGAAAAATAGAACCTTGTTGGACATGGTTCGTTTGATGATGAGTTACGCTTCCTTACCGAACTCGTTTTGGGGTTTCGTAGTGGAAACTGCAGTATACATACTCAAATATGTTCCCTTCAAGAGTGTTGCAAGAATACCTCTGGAGTTGTGGAACGGGCGTAAAGCTAGTTTACGTCATTTCCGCATTTGGGGTTGCCCTACACATGTGCTTGAGACAAATCCCAAGAAGTTGGAACCACGATCGAGGTTATGCCTCTTTGTAGGCTACCCAAAGGTACATAAGGGGGTTATTTTTATGATCCATCGGAAAATAGGGTGTTTGTTTCAACGAACGCTACTTTCCTGAGGAGGATCATATAAGGGAACACAGTCCACAAAGTAAAGTCGTATTGCGTGAGCTTTTCAATGAAACTACTGAAACTTCAACAAGAGTTGTTGAAGTTTCAGTGGTTTCATTGGAAAGCTCACGCAACAACAAGAGTTGTTGAAGAGCTTGCTACATCAGCAAGAGTTGTTGATGGGAGTTCATCTAGTAGGTCGGTACCACCTCAAGAGTTGAGGGAACCTCAACGTAGTGGGGGGGTTGCGAACCCACCCGTTCGCTATCTGGGTTTCATGGAAATTCTTCCTATGGTAGCAGATGGCGACGGTGAGGATCCGTTGTCTTATCAGAAGGCAATGGAGGATGTTGATCGGGATGAATGGGTCAAGGCCATGGATCTCGAGATGGAGTCGATGTATTTCAACTCATTATGGGATCTTATAGATCAGCTGATGTGTAAGACCTATAGGTTGTAAATGGATCAACAAGCGCAAACGGGGTTCTGATAGAAAGATACAGACCTTCAAGGCTCGACTTATGGCAAAGGGTTATACCCAGGTAGAGGGAGTCGACTATGAAGAGACTTTCTCGCCTATTGCCATGTTATAGTCGATTTGCATCCTCCTGTCCATTGCAGCTTATTATAATTATGAAGTCTGACAAATGGACGTCAAGACGACCTTTCTGAATGGAAATCTTGAGGAGACCATTTATATGGTGCAAACCGAGGGATTCATAGCTCAAGGTCAAGACCAAAAGGTTTGTAAGCTGAATCGGCCCATTTACGGGTTGAAACAGACGTCTCGATCTTGGAACATACAGACTTTTAAGGCTCGACTTGTGGCAAAGGGTTATACCTAGAGAAAGGGAGTGAACTATGAAGAAACTTTCTCTCTCGTTGCCATGCTTAAGTCAATTAGAATACTCTTATCCATTGCCACCTTTTATGATTATGAAATTTGGCAGATGGATGTCAAGATAGCCTTTCTAAACGGCGATCTTAAGGAGAGTATCTATATGGCTCAACCAAAGGGGTTTATTGCACAGAGTCAAGAACAAGAGGTTTGTAAGCTTCAGAAATCCATTTATGGGTTGAAACAAGCTTCTAGATCTTAGAATATAAGATTTGATACTGCGATCAAATCTTATGGCTTCGAACAAAATGTTGACAAGCTTTATGTTTACAAGAAGATCGTCAATTCTCCTATAGCGTTCTTAGTTTTATATGTTGACGATATTCTACTCATTGAGAATGAAGTAGGTTACCTAACTGACATCAAGAAATGGCTAGCAATGCAATTCCAAATGAAAGGTTTAGGAAATGTGCAGTATGTTCTCGGGATTCAGATTATTCGGAACCGCAAGAACAGAAAACTAGCCATGTCTCAAGCAACTTATATAGACAAAATGTTGTCTAGGTATAAGATGTAGAATTCCAAAAGAGGTTTTTTACCTTATAGATATGGAATTCATTTGTCAAAGGATCAATGTCCTAAGACACGTCAAGAGGTTGAGGATATGAGACACATTCCCTATGCTTCCGCAATAGGGAGCCTGATGTATAAAATGTTATGTACTAGACCTGACATATGCTACGCAGTAGGGATAGTCAGTAGGTATCAGTCCAATCCTGGATATGATCATTGGACTGCTGTTAAGAATATCCTCAAGTATCTTAGGAGAACGAGGAACTACATGCTCATGTATGGTACTAAGGATTTGATTCTTACTGGATACACTGACTCTGATTTTCAAACCGATAAAGATGCAAGAAAATCTACATTGGGATCAGTGTTCATTCTGAATGGAGGAGCAGTAGTGTGAAGAAGTGTGAAGTAAAACTGTATTGCGGACTCTACAATGGAAGCTGAATATGTAGCTGCTTGTGAAGCAACAAAGAAAGCAATATGGTTGAGGAAATTCTTGACAGATTTGGAAGTTGTTCCAAATATGCATCTGTCTATCACCCTATATTGTGATAATAGTGGTGCAGTTGCAAATTCAAGAGAACCAAGAAGCCACAAGTTCGGCAAGAATATTAAGCATAAATACCATCTAATTTAGGAGATTGTACATCGTGGAGACGTTGTAGTGACCCAGATATCTTCTAAACAAAACATTTTTTATCCTTTTACAAAGGCCCTCACGGCTAAAGTGTTTGAAGGTCACCTACAGAGTCTAGGTCTACGAAGTTTGCAAACTAGGACAAATGGGAGAACTTTTGGGTATATGCCCTAGTTTATTGATTCATATGTTTATTGTACTCATATGTTTCTCACTTAAATTCAACATTGTGATACTCCACTAGGAGTTTTAGTCCAAATGGGAGTTTGTTGGATTTTATGTCCTAAAACTCGTAGTTTGTAAATTAATAAACATATTTTGTTTTGTTTTTCGATAAAGTTGTTACTGAAATTGTAATCTTGAATCCAATAAACTAAGGTTTGAGGCTATTTAATGTAGTTTGAACTTTATGTAGTGACATAAATATGGATCAAGTTTAAATATATAGCCAAAATGGTCTATAGTATATGAATAAGGTTGGGCGCCTTTATTCTGGGGACACTATGGATGTGGCACACTTTGTAGTTAGTACAAACGATGTGATCCTAAATCGTTCATACAGAGATATGTGAGTGGGGTCATCCTATGTAATGAGTTTGCATAAGACTGAACTAAGAAATAGTCACTTTTTACGTTCTAAATGTCGTTTTATGTATAAAACTGACTATTTCATTCATTGAAGACCTAGGTAACTTAATCTTAATCCTGAGCTAAGTATGAACTTCTGTTCACTTGGAATTATCCTTAGATCTGCATAGGTGAGGGCAGCTCAATGTCGCTGGCCCAATAAGCCTCCCATTTCAGGGGTAAGATCGGGTGGATAGTTGGGAACATAGGGTGCAAGACAGAATTCACTCCTACCCGTAATAGGGATAGTAGATAGGTTGTTCCCTTTAGTACTGACTCCAGGTCTTGAACAAGGTGCCCCACCCTCTCCTTGGCCCGAGAGGGATTCGGTTTATAGGTTGGACCTTAAACCAACTGTTCATTAGAGAATCAGTGGAACTTAAGGAACAAGATGTAGTCTTGGGGGTAAAATAGTTTTTATGACCCAGCCGAGATTACGAACAACTTGTGAAGGATTAGCTTACTAATCATGGCTATATCAAATGGACATAAATATATCTATAGCGAAGGGAGTGAAACTACGGGACTATAGTGGAATGACCCGTTAGTTAACGAATGTTGATTAGCTTCATCTAAAGCGTTTAGTTAGCTAATCTCAGATCGTTGGAGCCCATGATCTATAGGTCCATTAGGTTCCGCTACTAGCTCATATGGAATAAACTTAGAACAGTATCATAGAATGATTCGAATTGTTCGAATTAGGTGAAGAGAAGAAACCAAAAAGTATATGTGATATAGTTGTCGGGTTTTCAGTTTAGAGATACAGCTTTAATATTTAAATGTGATTTAAATATCAAGAATATGAATACGTTCATATTTGGAAGCTCGAAAATAATGGAAATGGTCAAAGATGTAAAAAGTCAAAGAGTTGACTTTTTTACTTTGAAAAGTCAAACTTTGACCGACCTTATATTCAAATGTGATTTGAATTTCGAGAAAATGAGTGCGGATTCATGCTCGAGAGGTCAAAATTAGTCAACGCGGAAAAAAATCATAAAAAGTTAAAATGTTGACTTTTTGGTCAAAGTTTGACTTTGACCAAATGACTATTTTGCCCTTTGACTATAGTTAATGGGAAAATCCAAACTTTTGTTGGATAATTCCATAGCAGTGGACTAGATATTGGCTTATAATGGAGACATTAAGCCCACTAAGATAGTGGATTATAGGTGTTGGGTTTTTATGGATTTGGTTCATGCAATTGTTGCATGGTTTTTTCTATAAAATGGGCTTTCATTTTGAATGAAAACAGTTTTGCCAATTTTTCCAAATTGTTTTCTAAAATTGGGCTAAAAAAAAACCCAAACCCTAACCCAAATTTCCATCTCTTTTCTCTCTCTCGGTTTTCTTCATCCACTGGGTCCCACAATCTGGTTCTGAGTTCAGAGGATAGTAGGTCAACTCTAGTGGTGGTTTGTTCGAGTTCGGGTCGAGATTTAGCGAGGAAGAGCGGTTTTTGGGAGCTACAAAGGTAATTTTAATTATTGTTTTTCCTTCAATTGCGTGCATCCTTTCCTTTAAGTTAAAAGCAATTAGAGTGTAATTAGGTTCTTATTCCGCTGCATATGTCTCGAGTTCCATCAGAACGCATACCTTGAGAGTATAAAAAAGATGATGTTGATATTTCACCTACCACACCATTAGTAGCAGAGATTCAAAGCAGGTCCATCGCGTCATTAGTGGCAGAGTGGGACCATTAATGTTGTCGGCAATTGAACTCTATAAATAGAGCCTTAGAGCCTAAATTCAAGGCATCTGAGCTTCTGCCTGAAGGCAGATCCTTGTGATCACAGATGAGAGCGTGAGAAAACATTCTTTGAGAGTTCTTCATTCCTACACCCATTTCGAGTGATGACCAGAGCTTTGCTGGAGATAGATCTTGAGAGAGACTACTCCACCACCTTTCCATTACACCACCGGCAGCCTTGACATACATCTAATGGAAGTAAAAGATTGCCTACATCTAGCCCTCCATCTCTCTTCTTATCTCTGTAACAACGCTTGTCGATGAGCTGATCAGCGGCGACTAACTGCCCGAGAGGGTAAGTAGTAGTAGAATGCATTAAGCAAAGTAAGCAGTGTTCCTGGATATAAGAATAATCTTATGTCAACCATGCTTTATATGATCATCTTGTCTTATGTATGCATCATTCACCCTTTGGACATACTTGAAAGAGTAGTCTAAAGATAGAATCTAGGCTTGAGAGAGTCAGATTAGAATCGCATAAGCAAGAAGTAGAAACTCAGACATAAGTTCTATCTGCTATTTACACATCGCATGCGCCCTAGAAATAGGATATGGTGGTATGCGGTCATCTTGTCTTATGTGCGCATAAGCAAGAATAGAGACTTAGAGATAAGTTCTATCAACATTTTCGCATATGCATCACGTGCATATATTTGTGTATAGCATGATCGCATAACTTGTGCTGGCTGGGGTTACCTTGCAATAAGCTTAATGACACGGTCAAGTTATCCCTTTCAACATTTTATCTATTTTTCCATGCATCTTATTATGCGTTAACAGTTGTCGCATCTCTACCAACTCTCATAGTCATATTTCCATTGCTTAATCTGTTTAGTTAGGAGTAGAAGTAGCGCATAGTCCTTTAACTTCATTATTCTTTAATTCATCACTGTAGACACATTACTTCGTAACATTTAGTTACAAGTCCCTAAGTTCGACCTCGTATCACCCCAAGAAACTTGCGAACTCGTTATACTTGGCGAGAGAGCAAGAAAACTTGTGGCAGGAATGCATGGTCATCGCATATATTCTTAAACGCATATTGCATATTTCTCAGTCCAACGCATGACCATCGATGCATGGATATCAACGCATATCATAAGAAGCACGCATATTTATTCTCCATTTTCCACCCATCAAGTTTTGTGTTTTCGAAGGCACCCTTTTAGTCTTGGGCGTATTGTAGCTTGTGCGACCAAGTTGCAAACAATATTTGAAGTGTAGGCGATGTGCCGAAAGCCAATATTGACCCCGAGATGGAAAGACTATCTGTTGCATGAGCTGAAAGCAGTTATAGGCATGTGTTAACCAATATGCGACCAACAATTGCCGAAAGTTCCAATAGTCAGGACGAGTCTCTTGACCTAAGCAGTTGAGATCAATCTCCTGCATGGAAGACTCCTTGCAGTGGCTTCACTCCAATTTCTCCAGGGACGTCTTCTACTCTATCTTTACCTTGCTTTCCTAGTTTAGTTTATTTTGGTTATTGTCATTTTGGATATGCGACTGCTTTCTTGGATGTGGTGTGCATTTGCTCCTTATAGGTGCGATAATAATTTTCCTCAGTGCATAGTTTCAACAGAAGAATCCTCTCCATCATTCAGCGCATGGCTATGACCGCATGAATTCTAAAGCATGGTCGCATGAATTCACCTGATCCTGGTGGCACTACGGATACGACCTGCTTTGTAGAGGTTTGCAAGTGTTGTAAACTACTACAGATGGTAGATCCTGACCATTTATGTGAAGACATGTGAGCGGAGGTGTCCTATACAAAGAGTTTGTATAAGACTGGACCACGTGATGACTAGACTCTGTATATAACATCGTCGATACTGAAGACTTACATCTCACATAAATGACCATAGGTGACACGATCTCAATCCTGAGTGTTTTGGAAACTCTTGCCTTTAAGGGTGGTACTTTGATTAGTATAGGTGAAAGTGGCCAGAATGTCAATTCAACATGCCTATCTTTTTGGGGACTTATCTAATTTGGGAGCTGAGAACTCACTTACACAAGATGAAATTCACTCCTTCCCCGAAGCAGGGGTAAGTAGATAGATTACACCCTTAAGGACAGATTCTGGGGCTTGAACATAATGGCCACGACATCTCTTTGGAAGAGAGGACTCAGTCATAGTAGGACTGTGGCTTATGTTCATTAAAGAGGTCAATGGTACTCAAGGAGTTAGATGTAACTGTAGGGGCATAACGATTATTGACCAAGCTATACTTACGAGCGATCAGTAAAGGGTTATCGCACTATTGATTGGTTAAGATGGACATATAATATATCTATAGTAAGAAGAGTTCAGCTATCGGTCTTTAGTGGAGTGCCTGTCAGTTAACGGATGGTGGATCCCGTGACTAAAGAGTTTAGTCAGTTATTCACGTATCATTGGAGCTTCGAGCTGCAGGTCCATAAAGTCCCCTTGGTAACTCAATGGATTCAAGTTGAGGATCAGTTTCTTGGTGTTGATTTGAAATGTTCAGATTGAAAAGAGGCAATTCGATTATATATGGTATGATCGGTGTGGTGTATGAGATATATCTAGTAGAGGGTTAATGTAAATGAGATTTATATTATATGCCATGGAATAGAAAAAGAGTAATGGTTTATATATTCAATGAGATGAAATATTAAAACTATAGGTTATAAATATATTATGGTAAGTTAGTTATCATTTATATTTATAATAATATTAGTTATTGAATAATTATCTCTTTTTCTCTAATAACCAAATGAGTAGGAGGTTATTGGTGGTTTCATGGTAACCATGAGACAAAAGGAAAAAAGTTTTCCTAATATTGGTAAGTTTTTTTAAGATTCACGAAGTTGTAATTTTGAGATTTTCACACTCGGAAAAGTTCTCACGGATAGTTGTCAAGTAAATCTAATTTACTAAACGACAGCTTGGAGAAAGCTAAACGATCGTGGAGTGTTCTCACACGATAGACACTTAGCTAGACGATGAGCTAAACGATCGCATAGGTTTTGCTAGATGATCGCATAGCTTTTACTAAACGATTGGGCATCAACTTTTACTAAACAATTTGGCATCGACCTATACGATAGGTTGTGTCATCTCCCACTTGCTCAATCATTTACATGATTGTTCTTCATCCAGTTTTCTGCCTATAACCAAGTCCACACAGAGCCCACCCTCTAGACTCTCATACTGAGAATACTAAGGTAACCTTCTTGGTGGTGTCATACTCAACTCGACACAATCAATGTTCTGTGGAGGTCGTTCGCAGTGTTCGGGTGTTCATGACCTAGGCGATCGCTTTATTCGAGTTCACAGTGTTTGTGCAGTGTAGCGGTCATGTTGGATGAACGTTTGTGTGTTGCTGTATTTCGTGATCAAGGAACTTGAAGATGAGTCTTCAAAGGTTTGTTAGTCCTATCTCTTGATCACATAATATAAGCATGCTGTAATTTCTATTTTATGCATAACAGTATGTTTCTGTTTGTAATTGTAATTGTAATGTTCATATACGATTAAAATTTGGAAATATCTTTTCGCTGCTCATGGAAATCCTCGTGTTTGATTTTCTTCAATTAGTATCAGAGCCAAGTTGTTCTGATATTCCAAATTTCAATTCTGTTTTGAACTTTTTTTACAGTCATGGTGAGTTTTCTGCATTTGTGTTTAAGGGTTAAATGCTTTTGTAGATGGAGTTGATGAATGTTTACGGGTTTAATTGCCTTGTTTAAAGTTTTCTTTCAATTACAAAGTGTTAATTTGTAAGGGCCCTTTTTTTTGGCATAATTCACATGTTATCGAGTCTGTAATTCAAAGAGTTTGAGTTAGTTGAATCGTTCGTGATGAAGTATCAAAAAATGGAGATACGGTTCTCAACAAGGAAGAAGACCAAGAGTTGCGTATCGTATAGCCTCAGGTAAACAATCGTTGGGATTTATCTAAGCGATTGTGTAGATTTTTCTATACGATCGTGTAGTATTTACTAAACGATCGTTTAGCTAATGCTAAACAATAGGGTAAATTGTTTACTCTATCGCATAGCATTGGTTGTCCAGCCGCGTAGACGTTGGAGGTAGACGATCGTAGTGGGAGCATTTGATGCTCATCATCTAGTTAAAGGTGCACGCTAGACTATCATGTAGTTAGCATGCCTCATCGTACAATTCTACCTATAAAATCACGCGATATACGATATAAAGACGCTCGCTCAGCGATTGTTTAGGCGATGGTGCTTCACCACATCGTAGTCGTTTACAAGATCGTGTAAGGCTTATGTTGTGTGGAGCGCATTAGACGATCGTGTGCCTCAGGCTTCATCGCTTAGTAAAAGGTACACGATCGTTACTAAACGATCGTTTAGCTCTAAGAGCGTTGGTAAACGATAGAACAAATCGTTTGTTTTTTTGTGTAGATGATTGCAGGGCGTTTGGTACACGATGGTTGGAGACGCGTTGCTTCGCCCGGACAATTCAAGACCCGGATTGCCTATTTAAACCGGAGACTCCTTGGTTTTGTAATAGTTAGCTTGTACTTTTGTGGATTTGAGGCAATTTTACCCGATTCATCAACTTTTGTTTATTATACATGTGATGTATGGTGATTATATGGTAAAATGTTTGACATATAGTTTGAAACCCACCTTAGGTTGTGCAATTATTTATGCATCATGTATTATAAATGTTATAATATTGCATGAAGAAATTATTTGAAATCATGTGCATGCATCATGAAATATAAGAGTTATATTTTGCATGCAGTGAGCATTATCATGCATCATCCTTTTATTATAAGTGTTATAGTCTAAGGGTGAATGGAAGCATGTTGTGCTTGTTTCGTTGCTGTTTTGTATAAGCGTTATATAAAGAAGTAGCAATGAATGAACAATGCATTAAGCATGACACTTAGGCTGTTTATAATCGCTATGAATGCCTTTCATGTGTTAGTTTTGCACAGTGGTTTTGGTTGTTTCCGTTTATAGGTGTTATAAAGAAAATTAGAACTAAAATCGATAAGAAAGAGTTGCATACAGACTTAGGGTGAACTCAAGCTTTTTAAAAGGGTTTTAAAATTGGATTGAGATAGACCTAAGTTCACTGGTTCTAAAGTGTTTAGTAACCTAGATTAATCTTTTAAAATCGGTTTAATAGAATTAAATTGATTAGCATAAAATATTAATTTTTTTTTTTAATCTATCTATAAAGGACTTTTTGTCTAAGGCGGGTTCTGTCTAGGTTAGGGTTCTTCAGCTAACAGAAACGGAACACCCCTACATGGGAACCTACTTTTGAAGCTGAATTAGATAGATTTTCCATAAGCATGCGATAATTGGTCAAAGACTCCATTAAAGAGTTTAATGGATGGTGATCGAAAGTTGTTTTAACAATCCAAGGTAAAAGTTACTCTTGGGCAAACCTAAAAGTCACTTAGTTAAAATTCTTAGCCGTTTTTTTTTCTAAATAAACTAAATCCTAGGTTATAAAATACTTAGTGGGAGGAAGAGATGTATATAATATGTCTATGATTCCACACATGTTTCTCTCTATATGTTCACACCGTGAGATTCATGCTTGGCCTCGTGGTGCCCTGGAAGCATCCCTCTTTGGATGGTGTTTGCATGAGTCAATATCGAGGTGGACGGATAGAGTGTTTATAGTAAGTGGATGAAGGATGTGTGTCAACATATCCTACGATCTCTGCTATTGGTTCACACCGTGAGATCATTTTGTACTCCCTCGTGGCACCCTGGAAGTGTCCCCCTTCGGACGGGTTTTGTGCAGTTGGTCAAGATTAAGGTGAATTCCAGAAATGGATAGGGTTGCTTTAGGTTTTGCCCCAATTGGATTTTTTCCCTTCGGATTGGCTGCTTGGGGGCGGATCTCCAGGGCCTAAAATGGCGGGTCATACTTATGGGAGATTGTTAAGTAAGTTAATGATCTTTTGACCGAATCAATGATGGCTTATTGTTATAAGAACAAGATGTTGGGATAGGTGTCCTTATTCTCCCAGAGTCTTGTTGTTTTGTAAAGATACATATTGTTTGATAAATAAAACAAATGTTATTTAATTCTGGCATTTACTCATATCCAATAAACAAAGTTCCTTGGTTATCTTATGTGAACTTAAGCATGTATATGTGATATACAAGTGGATCATGCCTTAAGTGATAACCTAAATAGGTCTGTAGTATAAGGATTAAGGTGGGATACCTAATTCTTGTGACACTACATATATGGCCCGCTCTGTAGAGGTTTACAATTATTATAAACTACTACAGATGGTAGATCCTGACAATTCATGTAGAGACGTGCGAGTGGGGATGTCCTATACAAAGAGTTTGTATAAGACCTGGACCATGAGATGACTAGACTCTATATATAACACCGTTGATACTAGAGACTTACATCTAACCTAAACGACCATAGGTGACACGACCTCAATCCTAAGTGTTTTGAGAACTCCTATTTTTTAGGGCGGTCTTTTGATTAGAATGGGTGAGAGTGGCCAGATTGCCAACTCAACATGCCTACCTTTTTAGGGACTTGTCTGATTTTGGAGCTAGGAACTCAATCTACAAGATGGAATTCACTTCTTTCCCGAAGCAGGGATAAGTAAAGAGATTGCTCCCTTAAAGGCTAATTTCGGGGATTGAACATAGTGGCCATAACTTCTCTTTGGAAGAGAGGACTCAGTCGTAGTAGGACTAGGACTTATATTTATTAGAGGGATCAATGGTACTTAAGGAGTTAGATGTACCTACAAGGGCATAACGGTTTTTAGCCCAGCTGTACTTACGAGCGATCTGTGAAGAGTTGTCGCACTTCTGATTGGTTAAGATGGACACATAATATATCTGTGGTAAAAAGAGTTCAACTATTGGTCTTCAATGGAGTGCCTGGCAGTTAACGGATGGTGGATCCCATGACTAAAGAGTTTGGTCAGTTATTTATGTACTGTTGGATCTTCGAGCTACAAGTCCATAAGGTCCCCTTGGTAGCTCAATGGATTCAGTTGAGGATCAGTTCTTGGTGTTAATTGGAAATGTTCAAATTGACAAGAGGTAATTTGATTATATATGATATGATCGGTATGATGTATGAGATTCATCTAATGGAGGATTGATGTAAATGAGATTTACATTAAGTACCATGGAATAGAAAAAGAACTATAATTTATATGTTTCATGAGATGAAATATTAAAACTATAGGTTATAAATATGGTATGATAAGTTGGTTATCGTTTATATTTATAATAATATTAATTATTAGATAATTAAATCTTTTTCTCTAATAACCAATTGAGTGAGGGGTTATTGGTGGTTCATGGTAAAAGTGAGATAAAAGGAAAAAAAATTTCCTAATTTTAGTAAGTTTTACAAAAGTAATTTTGAGTTTTTCTCTCGAAAAAACATCTCACGGAAGCTTGTCAAGTAAATTCTGATTTACTAAGTGACAATTTGTTTTAGTAAACGATCATGTAGTGTTTTGTAAGCGACAGACACGGTACTAAATGATGAGCTAAACAATCATTTAGTTTTTGCTAGACGATCGCTTAGCTTTTGCGAAACAATTGGGCATCGACCTATACGATAGGTTTTTGTCTTCTCTCAGTTGCCCAATCGTGTACACGATAAGTGTTTTCTCCTTTGTCTGCCTCACACCAAGTTTACACAGAGCCCACCCTCTGTGGAAGCCGTTCGTGATGTTAGAGTGCTTGTGACCGAGGCGATCGCAGAGGACGAGAACGTGGTGTTCATGCTGCGGAGTGGTCAGGTTGTCCGAGCATTCAAGGTTGCTGTGTTCGAGCATTCGTGAGCAAGGAGGTGGAGACAAGTCTACAAATGTTCATAGAGATTTCTCCTTATGCATTTGTAGTTTTCATGTTGTAATTTTTGTATTGATTGCATAACTGTATGTTCTGTTTACGACTGTAATTGTAATGTTCATACATGATTGTAATTTGAAATGATTTATTCTGCTGCCCATGGAAATCCTCATGTTCAATTTCCTTCACAAGATTTGTTCTAGTATTAATGACTGGTTGAGAACTTCTCAATTCAGATGAGGGATAATTAACCTCCCTTCGGCGGCTTTTGTCCTAATCCTTTGAAGCATCATTGCGAAGCTAGATGTCACACGAGGTTCATATTAGTTTTGCTAAAACCTTATTGGATGTTGTTTGTTTCACAATGGGTATTTGCTTAAAACCTAACGTAGGTCAATGTGTTTTTTTTTAGTAACTCGTTAGTATTTCCGTTTAGTGCCTTTAATATGACCAATTACATACAGTGGAAAGAATCGTGTAAAACATATTTCGTGGGAAACGACTTCGAATTTGTCATGGTTGAAGAATGTCCTCAAGTCCCGACCCTTGATGCACCGCAAAGTGTTCGTAATGCATATGAGGTGTGGATGAAGGCTAATTCATTGGCCATACTTCACATTTTGGCTAACATACCTGATGTTTTGGCCAAAAGGGTTGAGAACATGGTTATTGCATGCGAGATCATGGACTTGTTGCAAGATTTATTTGAGCGTTAGTTCTTACTTTTCGAGCACAAAGAGATAGATGAAAAAACCAGTAGTGTCAGTTGTTCTGACACTGATCCCACTACTCTCCAAAAGAGGAGAAAATACAGTAAATCTGATTTATTGGTCTTGGAGACGTGTTTAGTAGAGAATGATAATTCTACCTAGATCCTAGATTCGGGTGCTACCAACCATGTCAGTTCCTCTTACCAAGGATTTAGTTCCTAACAAACGTAGCCATAGGGAGAAATAACTCTACAAGTCGGCACTGGTGAGGTTGTTTCAGCTGTTGTTGTAGGCAGGCTGAAGTTATTTGTTGACAAGAAATGTTATCTGTTTCTGGATAATGTTTTCATGGTTCCTCATACTAAGAGGAACTTAATCTCGGTTTCTTGTCTCATTGAACACGGGTATACCGTCTCTTTTTCTAAGAATAAAGTGTTTATTTTCAAGAATGGAATGGAGATTAGTTATGGTTCAATAGAAAGTAACTTATATGTACTAAGGTCGTTAGTCATGAAAGCCTTGTTTAACACTGAAATATTCAGTAGGACAACCACAGTTAAAAGACCAAAGGTTTCTCCTAAGGAAAATACCCATCTTTGGCATCTAAGGTTAGGTCACATCAACCTCAATAGGATTGAGAAGTTCATGAAAAGTGGACTTCTAAAGAGTTTAGAAGAAAACTTCTTGCCAGTATATGAATCATGCCTCGAAGGCAAGATGACCAAACGACCTTTTACTGGAAAAGGTGATAGAGCCAAGGAAGTTTTGGAGCTTGTACATTCTGGCCTTATGTGGTCCGATGAATGTTAAGGCTCGAGGTGGGTATGAATATTTCATCTCTTTTATAGATGATTATTCAAGGTTCGGGTATCTCTACCTAATGCAACATAAGTCTGAAACCCTTGACAAGTTGAAAGAGTATAAGGCTGAAGTTGAAAACTTGTTAAGTAAGAAGATAAAAACACTACGATCTGATCATGGTGGAGAGTATATGGACCTCCAATTCCAAAACTATATGATAAAACGTGGGATTGCGTCCCAACTCTCGACCCTAGGTACACCTCAGCAAAATGGTGTATCAGAAAGGAGAAAAAGAACCTTGTTGGATATGGTTCGGTCTATGATGAGTTATGCTCATCTTCTAGACTCGTTTTGGGGTTTTGCAGTGGAGACTGCATGCTATATCCTGAACAAGTTCCCTCGAAAAGTGTTTCTAAAACATCTTTTGAGTTGTGGAGAGGCCATAAAGGTAGTTTACGTCACTTTAGGATTTGGGGTTATTCGGTACATGTGCTAGTGGCTAACCCAAAGAAGTTGGAACCGCGTTTAAAGGTTTGTCTCTTTATAGGCTACCCCAAGGAAACAAGAGGTGGATACTTCTATGATCCGAGTGAGAACAAAGTGTTTGTTTCTACAAATGCTATCTTCTTGGAAGAATACCACATCTGGGATCATAAGCCACGGAGTAAGCTCGTTTTGCGTGAGATTTCTAGTGAGATTGAAACTATTGAGGGTTCAAAAAAAGTTGTTGAACAAGCCGAAAGATCAACAAGAGTTGTTGAGGTCAGTATATCTAGTCAACCAACTCAAGTGTTGAGACAGCTTCAATATAGTGGGAGGGTTATGAAGCCACCGGATTGCTACATGGGTTGACTGAAGCCCAGAACGTCATTTCTAATGATGGGGTCGAGAATCTGTTGTCTTTTAAGAAAGCAATGAAGGATGTTGACAATGATGAGTGGATTAAAGCCATGAACCAAGAAATGAAGTCTATGTACTTCAATGACGTCTAGAAGCTTGTTGATCTGCTTGATGGGGTGAGACCTATTGGTTGTAAGTGGATCTATAAGCGAAAGAGAGGTATAGATGGAAAGGTGCAAACCTTTAAGGCTCGACTTGTGGCAAAGGGTTATACCCAGTTCAAGGGAGTTGACTATGAGGAAACTTTCTCACCTGTTGTCATGCTCAAGTCTATCAGGATACTCCTATCCATAGCCACATTTTATGATTATGAAATATGGAAAATGGACGTCAAGACTGCCTTTCTTAATAGTAATCTTGAGAAGACCATCTATATGACTCAACTAAAGGGGTTCCTAGTTCTAAATCAAGAGAAAAAAGTTTGCAAGCTTAATAGGTCTATTTATGAGTTGAAACAAGCATCTAGATCATGTAACATTAGATTTAACACTGCGGTCAAGTCATTTGGCTTTTATCAGAATGTTAATGAGCCATGTGTCTACAAGAAAATCATTAACAGCTTAGTAGCTTTCCTGGTACTATATGTAGATGATATCCTACTCATTGGGAATTATGTAGGGTATCTGATTGACATTAAGAAATGGCCAGCTGCCCAGTTCCAAATGAAAGATTTGGGTGAGGCACAATATGTTCTAGGGATCTAGATCATTCGGGATCGTAAAAACAAAAGGTTAGCCTTGTCTTAGGCATCGTACATCAATCAAATATTGATCAGATACAAAATGCAGGATTCCATGAGGGGTTTATTACCCTTCAGGCATGGAATCGTTTTGTCTAAGGATCAATGTCCTAAGACACCTCAAGAAGTTGAGGAGATGAAACGGATTCCCTATGCTTCAACTATAGAAAGCTTAATGTATGCAATGTTGTGTACCAAACCCAAAATTTTCTATGCAATAAGGATTTTCAGTCGATATCAGTCTAATCCAGGATTTGATCACTGGACATCGGTCAAGACGATCCTTAAGTATCTTCGGAGAACGAGGGACTACATGCTTGTGTATGGAGATCAGGATCTGATCCTTACAGGATACATAGACTCTTGACTTTCAGATCGATAAAGATTCTTGCAAATCAATATCGGAGTCAGTGTTCATTTTGAATGGAGGGGTTGTAGTGTGGCGAAGCATCAAGCAAGGATGCATCGCAGACTCCACTATAGAAACCGAATACGTAGCGGCTAGTGAAGCAGTTAAAAGGTTGTTTGGCTGAGGAAATTCCTTTCAGATTTGGAAGTTGTTCCAAATATGGATTTTCCTTTCACTCTCTATTGTGATTTCAGAGCTAGGAACTCACTTACACAAGATAGAATTCACTCCTTCCCCGAAGTAGGGGTAAATAGATAGGTTGCTCCTTTAAGAGCTGATTCCGGGGCTTGAACATAGTGGCAACGGCTTCTCTTTGGAAGAGAAAACTCAGTCATAGTAGAACTATGACTTATGTTTATTAGAGGGATCAATGGTACTTAAGGAGTTAGATGTAATTACAAGGGCATAACGGTTATTGGCCGAGTTGTACTTACGAGCGATCTGTGAAGTGTTGTCGCACTGTTTATTAGTTAAGATGGACAATAATATATCTATAGTAAGGAGAGTTCAGCTATCGGTCTTTAGCAGAGTGCTTGGCAGTTAACAGATGGTGGATCCCATGACTAAAGAGTTTAGTCAGTTATTCACGTACCATTGGAGCTTCGAGCTGCAGGTCCATAAAGTCCCCTTGGTAGCTCAATGGATTCAAGTTGAGGATCAATTTCTTGGTGTTGATTTGAAATGTTCAGATTGACAAGAGGCAATTTGATTATATATGATATGATCGGTGTGGTGTATGAGATATATCTAGTGGAAGGTTAATGTAAATGAGATTTACATTATGTGCCATTGAATAGAAAAAGAGCTATGGTTTATATGTTTCATGAGATGAAATATTAAAACTATAGGTTATAAATATATTATGGTAAGATAATTATCATTTATATTTATAGTAATATTAGTTATTGAATAATTATCTCTTTTTCTCTAATAGCCAAATGAGTGGGAGGTTATTGGTGGTCTCATGGTAACTATGAGATAAAAAGAAAAATGTTTTCCTAATTTTGGTAAGTTTTTTTAAGATTCACGAAGTTATAATTTTGAGATTTCCACACTCGAAAAAGTATACACGGATAGTTGTCAAGTAAATCAGATTCACTAAACGACAATTTGGAGAAAGCTAAACGATCGTGGAGTGTTTTTACACGATAGACACTACACTCAGCTAGACGATGAGTTAAACGATCACATAGCTTTTACTAAACGTTTGGGCATCGACCTATACAATAGGTTGTGTCATCTCCCACTTGCTCAATCGTTTACAAGATTGTTCTTCCTCCGGTTTTATGCCTTAAACTAAGTCCACACAGAGCCCACCCTTTAGACTCTCATACCGAGAATACCAAGGTAATCTTCTTGGTGGTTCATACTCAGCTCGACACAGTTGATGTTTTGTGGAGGCCGTTCACGATGTTCGGGGTGTTCGTGACCTTGGCGATCGCTTTGTTAGAGTTCACTATGTTCATACAATGTAATGGTCGTGTTAGACGAACATTCGTGTGTTGCTGTATTCGAGCGTTTGTGATCAAGAAACTTGAAGATGAGTCTTCAAAAGTTTGTTAGTCCTATCTCTTGATCAGGTAATATAAGCATGTTTAATTTCTATTTTATGCATAACCGTATGTTTCTGTTTGTAATTGTAATTGTAATGTTCATATACGATTGAAATTTGGAAACATCTTTCTGCTGCTCATGGAAATCCTCGTGTTTGATTTCCTTCATGATGTTCCATCAACTGTGCTAATCTTCTCTTCAGGAGATTCACAGAAGTCCGTCACATCTAAATTTTTCATATAGAATGGGTCAAATATGTCATTATCCAAGTATGCAAAATTTGCTTCCAAATTTTTCCCTTTTTCCTTCAGGAAGGCTTGATAGAGGTCAACTAAGTGTTTTGACGTACAACAGGTACGTGACCAATGCCCAGTCATTCCGCATCGAAAGTATTTATTTTCAACACTTTTTTAACTCTTATCTTGTGGAGCTTTTCTTTTGTGATCATTATTTTATGTGGTTCTTTTGAAATTTGAATGATTAAAACGACCACCACGAGATAATAATTATTTCTTTCTCTGACACGGTCACAACCTCGACCACGACATCGACCATGAATATCAACATTCATAACATTCACTTTAGGAAATGGTGTTGTTCTAATTGGTCGAGATCGTGGTTCTTCATTAATAACTTGTTATTTTGTTCGGCCACAAGAAGCCATGAAATTAATTTAGAATATTGTTTAAAACCTTTCTCTCGATATTACTACTGCAGGAGCATATTCGAGATATGAAATGTAGAAAATGTCTTCTCTAACATATCAACATTAATAATTTTTTCTACGCATGCCAACAATTTTAAACTAATTTTAAATAATGTGAAATTGTAATCACTTACTAATTTAAAATCTTGTAGCCTCAAATGCATCCACTTATAACGAGCTTTAGAAAGAATGACTGTTTTATGATCATATATTTCTTTCAATTTTTTTCATAAGATATGGGGATCTTTTATTGTAAGATACTTCATTTTCAATCTCTCGTGAAAATGATGACAAAGGAAAATCATAACTTTTGCTTTGTTCTAACTGGATGTCGTATTTCCTTCTTAATTATTTCTCTCAAGTTCATAGCATCTAGGTGGATTTCGGCATTGAGCACCCATGACAAATAATTATTGTCATTAATATTAAGGGCTGTGAATTCTAATTTCGTAAGGTTTGTCATGGCAACACTTAGAGGAAGGGATCGTTTCAAATTCCATTCGAATGAACATAAACAATTATAATATAAGAACGGAAACTAACAGGTCATGCAAAACTAGAAATTACAACATGCTTTAAGATGATACAAGGGATAGAGGATGCATACTTTTGAAGAAACATTCTTCACGAATCCCTCGATTAGTCCAAACGTGTCCACAACAACTCTCGAACGTAATGAACAAATTGCTACCACACGAGCAACAGCACGAACACAACAAACGGTCAACAGCTTCTCGATCCCAATCGAGTCCCATTCAATTCATGAACTGGGTGAAGACACCACCATAATGGTTACATTGGTATTCTTGGTGTGATAATCCACGAGTTGTGGGCTCTGTATGATCTTGGCTTGAGGAAGAGACTAAAGGACAACGATTATGTAGATGATCGAGCAAGTGGGAGATAGGATGTTGTCTATCGCATAGACGAAGTGCTCGATCGTTTAGTAAATGGCAACCTATCGTATAAACTTAGCCAGGCAATCGTGTAGCTACGATCAGCTGAATGACTATCGTATAGTCAAAACTCCACGATCGTTTAGTCTCTGCATAACTATCGCTTAGTGAAACTCTTTCACTTGATTGGTCAATCTATAAGTTATTTCCGAATGAGACAACTTTTTTTAAATTTAGGAAAAGAATTTTCCTTTTATCTCACAGTTACCATAAAACCACTAATAACCTCCCACTGAATCGGTTATTAGAGAAAAAGAAATTAATTATCAAATAATTAATATATTATAAATAAATATGCTAACCAACTTACCATATTATATTTATAACCTATAGTTTTAATATTTCATCTCATAAAACATACAAACTATAGTTCTTTTTCTATTTTATGGTACTTAATGTAAATCATATTTACATTAATCCTCCACTTTATGTATCTCATACATCACACCAATTATATCATATATAATTGAATTTCCTCTTGTTAATTTGAACACTTCAAACTAACCCCAAGAATTGATTCTCAACTTGAATTCATTGAGCTACCAAAGGGACCTTATGGACCTGTAGCTTGAAGCTCCAATGGTACGTGAATAACTGACTAAACTCTTTAGTCATGGGATCCACCATCCGTTAATTGTCGAGCTGTCCATTAAAGACCGATAGCTGTACTATTCTCACTACAAATATATTTTTTTATCCATATTAACCAATCAATAATATGATAACCCTTCACAAATCGCTCGTAAATACAACTGGGCCAATTTACCATTTTGTCCATGTAGTTACATCTAACTCCTTAAGTACAACTGATTCTTCTGATGAACAATAAGTCATAGTCCTACTATGACTGGGTCCTCTCTTCCAAAAAGAGGATGTGGCCATTATGTTCAAGACCCATAATCAGCCTTTAAGGGAGCAATCTATCTACTTACCCCTACTTCAAGGAATGAGTGAATTCCATCTCATGTAACTGAGTTCCCAACTCCCCAATCAGACAAATCCCCAAAAAAGTAGGCTTGTTGAGTTGACAATCTAGCCACTCTCACCCATACTAATCAAAGGACCGCTCTCATAGATAGGAGTTTCCAAAACACTTAGGATTAAGGTCATGTCACCTATGGTCATTTTAGGTGAGATGTAAGTCTCGATTATACAAACTCTCTGTATAGGACACCCCCGCTCGCATGTCTCCACATGAATGGTCAGGATCAGATCATCTATAGTAATTCATAACACTTGTAAACCTCTACAAAGCGAGTTGTATCTGTAGTGTCACCAAGACAAGGTATCCCTCCTTTATCCTTATACTATAGACCTTTTAGATTATTACTTAAGACATGATTCACTTGTATATCTCATATACATGCTTAAGTTTACATACAGTAACCACAAATCATTGTTTATTGGATATGAGTAAATGCAAATAAAATAACTCTTATTTTATTCATAACAGTGTGTACAAAGTTTACAAACTACGAGACTCCAGGAGAATTAGGACAACAATCCCAATAACACTATCACAAAATATTGTATTTATATTAGAAATTTAATATGTACTAAATATGTAAAATAACATTTAATTTATTAATTATAATAAAGAGGAAAAAAACCGACCTACCTTTAGAACCTACCTTCAGTGAGGGAAGCGATAGGAGCTCATACTGATAATGTGTTATAAAATTAAGAAACACAGAATATGGATATGGATAAAATATAATATAATAATAACATAATAAAATAAAATAACTAAAATTATAAAATTATAAAATTAGGATAAATTGAAATTCAAAGTGAGATTTTTTTAGTGTGTTTTCAAGATCCACTAAATGTCACTATTTATAGGTAAAGTGATAAGTAGAATGTGGTTTTACATAGACATCAAACATGAATAACTACAAGCATATGGACAACATGAAGATTTGACACGTGGCTTTTAAAACACCAAGCATTGAGCATCTATATTATAATACTTATAATAAAATTTAAATTTTATGTTCAATAAAATTCTAGAGATTCAATTTTATTATGTCTAATAAATAATGATTAAATTTTTTTAAAAAAATATTAGTCTAAATTTATAATTTGGGAAATTATGAATCAAATAGGGAAATTTGAGAAACTAAAATTGCAAATAAACCCCTAAAATATATATGGGCCATTTTTAGAACGAAGTGACACGGACGGCCCAAGCCTGGTGTTCTCACGAGTCATAAGCATAGCTCATCGCCATCGACGTTCCCAAAGGCTCCCTCTTTGTTCATGACCTTTGGAGTTAATTCCATTGCACGAGCTGAATAAACCCTCAATCGTCATCCTATTGCCACCATTGACGCAATCAGCAGCTCGAACTTCAAGCTTCATTTCATGGTGCATCTCTCCTCTTTTCTATGAACTGCTAATGAAACAATGAAGCTCGCTGCGGTCTCTTTCTCTCGGGCTGGAGCGTCTCAAAGGCTTCTTCATGGAGGTTCCTCTTTCAATCGATTTCCGCGCGTTGCTTCATTTGCAGCTCGCCAAGTTGACGCATTCAGCTCAACTTCTCTTTTGGGTATTTCCTCAAACACCTTAGCCGCTACTTCTTTCCTGTCATTACAAGTATTTTGTTTCAATTTGGGGCTTAGGCTTGGATTCCCATTTCAATGTTCAGATGAATTCTCTTCTTATTCTTCTTCATCTTCGTGCTTTTAGATAATTATTATTATTTCTTCTTCTGGAGACAGGAAACAAGTTTTTCTGCTCGACATTGTTACTTATAGCGTCTTTGTGATAATCAATTTCCTTTTAATCTTCTATTTGTAAAAGATAATCTTGTTATCAACAGTTTGTTCCTTCCAATTTTATGCCTAAAATCATTCCCAAAGTTCTCAAAATATTGTAAAAACAGAAAATGCTAAGCGTAGAGTTCATTTCTTGTAAAGAGAGAACTGGAAGCTAAAGTTATTTCTGCCTCTGGACTATTATGGTTTTTAACTTCCAAGTTACCATTTCGCTAAGTCGAGCTGAATTGAAAATATTGTTCTTTGGTTGTTTCTGGGTATGTTTCTATGAATATGTGAGGCGTTGATTGCTTGATGCTACTACAGAGGTTCATGTGAATTGAGAAGCTATGGAAATCGAGCATCATTGCCCACAACGCATAAATGTGTTAGATGTATTCCCAAGAAAAAAACTGTAGGAAGATTGTCTTTATTCAGCTAACTTAGCACAGTTGTAATTTGCAAGTTGAAATAACTAGAAGAGGTGATCAACTTCCATTCCATGTCTTCTTGAGAATAAGATACAAATTCTTTGAATTCTATCCAGGATGGTCAAAGAAAAATACTTATCTTGGATTATCATTTGTGAATTGGATTTATAAGCCCTGCATTATACTTGGGAGGATTTCACACGCCTGGTTAGAAGTTGATTGCTGACAGCATCCAAACTTGAAGTTGGGACATTTCTTGAAATGTTGTTTCTAATCAAGTTACTATAGTAGAACTGTAGAATATGATTTACTTGCACACCAAGTCACTTGTGGCTAAAAAAAGGGATGAAATTCGTTATTTTCTTTAGAAGGTAACAAGCTCATCAATAACACTATTGTTATTTGCTACATCAATTGTTTGTACGATTTCTTTGAATGCTTTACCAGCAAAAACTGTCTAGGTCTATTTTGCACTTTTCACTTCGTCTACACATAATCTTTAGCTTAACTTTTAGCAGTCTGTGGGTTGTGCAGAACGCTCCATCATAGTAATTCTTCAGTCGAAACTGCCATCATGTCAACAATGAACAACACCTCCATTTCTAGAATTTGCTGTAGACATTCTAGAATGAATGCAAGACTGTTAAGACGGAAGCATGGAAGTGGTTCAAGAACCTTTTCAACATGTGCCTCGCCGTCTAGCTCCATAACCAACCCTCTAGTCATCCGTTTACCCTCAGCTTTGATTCTGGCTTCCCAGGTCACCCCATCGGATGCCCCTCAGCGTTCGGAAGAATGGTTTGCACTACGGAGAGACAGGCTGACAACAAGCACATTCAGCACAGCTTTAGGCTTCTGGAAAGGAAATCGTCGGTTTGAGCTATGGCACGAGAAAGTATTCCCTCCAGAGATTCAAAAACCAGAAGCACCACAGCAAAATGCCATGGAATGGGGTGTGCTCAATGAAGCAAATGCCATCGATCGGTATAAAAGCATCACGGGCCGAGATGTAAGCCTGTTGGGATTCGCAACTCACTCGGAACAGCAATTTGATTGGCTCGGGGCCTCCCCAGACGGCCTACTGGGATGCTTTCAAGGTGGTGGGATCCTGGAAGTAAAATGTCCATACAACAAGGGAAAGCCTGAGAAGGGACTGCCCTGGTCAACCATGCCTTTCTATTACATGCCACAGGTACAGGGTCAAATGGAGATAATGGACAGAGAATGGGCGGATTTATACTGCTGGACACCAAATGGAAGCACAATATTTCGGGTATGTAGGGAGCGTGGTTATTGGGATTTGATACGTGAAATGTTGAGGGAATTTTGGTGGGAAAATGTTGTTCCTGCAAGGGAGGCTTTGTTGTTGGGAAGAGAGGAACAGGTGAAATCATATAAGCCGACGTCCACTCACAAGCAGACTGGACTAGCAATTGCTAAGAGCATTAAATTGGCAAGCGAGGCCAAATTGTTGTGTAGGGAGATTGCTGGGCATATTGAATTTTACCGATGATTATTGGTTTCGATGTATTTGGCTGTTTTTGTCTCGGAATTACATTTCCCCACATATTTGTTCCATAATTTCCAGATTGATACTATTTGATTGACTATACAATATACATTTCATTTTGAAACTAAAAGAAAAGCCAGAGTAAAAAATCTATATTGGAATGTATCCCACTGGTTCAACTTTGCGCGCATCAAGATTGAGAAAAGAAAATTCTGTAATTATCGACCCAACCCTGCCTTCAAACTCTCCAACTCAAACCTATGACCCCCACTCAACATGAACAATCTAAACAGTCGACCTAATATTTTATAAATAAAACTTGAACAATATTTTATAACTACATTTTTGCACTTTTTTTTTTGACAAATTTAATGTTGTAGTATATTCTCTCTTATTTAATTTTCGTAATATTTTATAAATAAAATATAAAAAAATATGATGAATTTAATATTAATTATTTAGAGATTTTTTATTTTTATTAATTATTAATTACGAAATATATCATCATTAATGAGTATCTTCCATTTAATTGTTTATTATTTTATTTGTTAATAAATATGTTATGTATCCCTAAATCTTATGAATACTATTTGCCATATTTTAAGGATGTATTTTGCCATTAACATTATTATTATATAATATGGTACATATATTAAATATAATGTCACAAAGTAAGTGGAATATATATCTTAACAGAAATTAGACCAAAATTATATTTTAGGGTATATATTATGTAACAACCTATATTTGAAATAAAAATTGTATATATTTGAAATAAACCTAATATATATGTATGTATATATATGTATATATAATAAAAGAAAAAGAAACCTAGGCAAAAACCAAAATTTGGTAGTATAATTATGTATTAAATGTAATCCACTAAATTGGTGATTCTGGATTTTAAATCAAAATTCAAAATTTTGAAAAAGAAAAAATTGTAAGACAAATTAAGGAGGAAATAGTATCTTAAGAGAAATTTTCTTTTGTGATGGATTTTAAAAATTTTGGAAAACTACTCACCACAAGATTTCCATTTTTTTCATGTTTGTGTCTTTTTTATGTTTTTTTTAATAAAAAGAGTAAAAATTAATGGGATATTATAGACTTTCAAGCTTGGTTTTTATGTAATATTATAATATATTAGGCTATTCATTTAAAAAAGTGGTGGATTTAAGTCATTTTTATAATTTGACCTATTTAATTTAGATTATTAGGGAAGAAAGTTCCATAATATAAAGGTACTACCGGTGAAAATTCAAGTTTTAAAAGAAAAGAAAAATAAAACTTTGGTTGAGAATCCACGTTACTTAATTTTGAAAGATGAGTCTTCTTATACTCTCACCTTGGGTTATGGGTTTGGGCCCTAAGGGATACCTATGTTTTAGAGAGAGTGAGGAAATAGAAAAATGTGAGTATGGTGGACATCCCATGCGTGCACTACCGCCATTTGGTGGGGTAGGGCGAGAGCAGAGGGCGCCAACCAAGTCTTCTGCGCGTTTCACGCAAATATTTTATTACTTTTATTGATGATTCCTCTTATATCACCTTTGCATACTTGCTGAAAAACAAAAGTGATGTGTTTGATACTTTCAAATTTTTTGTAACTGAAATAGAAAATCAGTTTAACAGAAAAGTTAAAAGCCTTCATAGTGATAGGGGACCTGAGTACGACTCAGGCAGCTTTAATGAGTTCTTGAACTCACGTGGAATAATAGACAAAAAGACTGCACCTTACTCTCTTGAAAGGAACGAAAAAGTCGAAAGGAAAAATAGAACGTTAGCTGAGCTAGTAATTGCTATTTTACTCAGTTCAGGAGCTGCATCTTATTGGTAAGGTGAAATCATCCTTGTCGTGTGTTATGTCCTAAATAGGATACCAAAGTCTAAAAACACAACTTCAACTTACGAAGTCCTCAAGAATAAGAAACTAAACCTGTCATACTTTAGAACTTGGGGGTGTCTAGCATTTATAAGAATTTCAGACCCTAAAAGAAGAAAGCTTGCTAGTAGAGCCTATGAGTGTGTCTGTATAGGTTATGCCATAAATAATAAAGCCTATGGGTACTATGACCTAGTAAACCAAGTGATCATTGAATCAAATGATGTTGACTTCTTTGAGGATAGATTTCCCTTTAAATCGAAAATATAGTAGGAGCTATGGATCCAGTAGTCTAACCCTAGTTAGAAATCCTACCTCTACAGAAGAAGTCGACCCAGAACCCAGAAGAAGCAAAAAACTAGAATGGTCAAGGATTTTGAGGATGACTTCCATACCTATAATATAGAAGAAGATTCCAAAGACTTAAAAACTGCCTTGTCTTAGATGCCAACTTATGGCAAGAAATGATAAATGATGAGATGGATTCTCTTGAGTCAAATAAGACTTGGCACTTAGTAGACCTACCCCAGGTAGTAAGGCAATAGGGTGTAAATGGATCCTAAGGAAGAAACTTAGACCTGATGGAACAATTGACAAGTTTAAAGCCACGTTAGTGGCAAAGGACTTTAGACAAAGAGAAAACATAGAATCCTTTGGCGCCTTCTCCTGAGCTAATCCTGAGCTAACTATGAACTCCTATTTATTCAGGATTGTTCTTAGATTTGCATAGGTGAGAGTTAGCTCAACAGTTTCGACTCAATAACCTCCCATTTCAGGGGTAAAACCGGATAGATAGCTGAGGATCTAGGGTACAAGATGGAATTCACTCCTACCCGCTGTTAGGGATAGTAGAGAGGTTGTTCTCTTAAGTTCTGATTCTGGATCTTGAACAAGCGGCCCCACCCTCTCACTGGCCCGCGAGGGACTCAGTTTTGTTGATTGGATCACAAAACAATTATTCATTAAAGGATCAGTGGGACTTAAGGAACAAGAGGTAACTTCGGGGGTAAAACAAAGATTTAACCCAGCCGTTATTACGAACAACCTGTGAAGGGTTAACTTACTAATCATGGTTATATCGAGTGGACACTATATCTACAGTGAGGGGAGTTCAACTATGGGCTTTAGTGGAGTGACCCATTAGTTAACGAATGGGGGTTAGTTCGGTCTAATGAGTTTAGTCGATTAATCTCGGATCGTTGGAGCCCATGATCTGTAGGTCCACGAAGTTGCCCTACTAGCTCGGAAATGGATTAGCTCTAGAGTAGCGTGATAAGTTAATTTGAAACGTTCAAATTAGAATTAAAGAAATTAGTAATAATATGAGATATAATTACACGTTTACTTTTGAGAATTAAACAGAATTAAAGAATTAATATTTAAATATGATTTAAATATATGAAGATGGATTTGTGTAAAATTAATTTAATATTTTATATTAAATTAATTGAATTATTTAAATTGTTTAAATAATTATTTATTATTTTTATTAATTTATGAAATTAATTTATAAAATTAATAATTTTTTATTTTTGAAATCAAATTGTTTTTCTAAAAAATCAAATTTGAAATTTGAAAATTGGAAAAACACAAATAATGGAAAAATGGTTTTTCCATTATCATCTTCAAGTAGCTCACCCATAACCCACCATCTTTAAGCTTCAATTACTCTAAGTATGAGCTGCATCTCATGCAGCTATCTTCCTTGTATGATGGTCTGCAATATATTGAGAAGATTGGAGTGAATTTGAGGTAATGCAATCGTAAGAATTTTTGCTGAAAAATTCGGTTGAAGAAGGTGTTCTTCAATGGGTTGCTGCTGAGCTATTCTCCAAGTTCCCTTGATTCCAGCTTATTTTGAGTCCTACAACTCAATCTAGAACACCAAGAGAATAGTGGGGAAGATCTTGTGGTGGTCTACAAGATTTGGAGAGATTTTCATCTGGAAATCGAGATTTCAAGAGTTCTACAAATGTATGACTTGAAACCCATTAATTTCTACTATAGCATGCTTAAGTTTCTGTCAAAATTAATGAATTTGAGTGCTTACTGATCCTTGTCGCTTCCGCTGCGTGATGACAGAATCCAACAACTGGTATCAAAGCATCATTTGAGCATTCAATTCGGTTTAATTTTGGTGTGGTGGGGTTTTATATGAGTTATATGAAACTGTTGTACTGATATGGTTTTTTGAGTTTTAGTTTTTAATTTCTCTTTGATTTCTCGATCAAATTTATAATTGGCTCTTGTTTGATGAGCTTATATGTTTTCTCAAGAGTCTATAATTTATTTGGAGTCATTAGAATTGAAATTAAGTTGTAATTGAAGAAACAAGTGAAGAGGCCGAGTTGCAGATTCCAGTTTTAGCCTCTATTCATATCGTCGTTAAGGTTCGGTGCTAGACGATCGTTTAGCTTCGGGCGTTAGACGATAGGAAGAAAAGCTAGACGATCATGTAGCTTCAGGCGTTGAGCATTGAAGTATTGTGCGCTAGATGATCGTGTACCTGTGATGCGTTGAAGAGCTATGCGATAGCACTACACGATCATTTACTTTTGTGCGGTAGCTAAGCGATGCGTTGAAACGCTATGCAATAGTGATGACATGCAGGCCTTTTACTTAGAATTATGAAGGTCGTTAGGCAGAATATGCAGCAATCATGATAGAAATTCATGAGAAAATGAGCTTGCATCGATCAGAATGTCGAATCTCAGCCAACCCGTTATTTTGCGTTAACTATGCGTTCAATGTTCTATTTTTGTAGCTAATGCAGGAAATGAATGCAAACACAGAAATCGGACCACCGTATAGACGACCGCATGTGGAGAAACACTCCATCGCAAAGGCAAACGCATCGATCAACGCATGGATGTTGCGGTAATCAGCTGTATGCGTCCATCGCATGGGAGTTGCACTCGTCAAGCGATTGCGGTCATCATGTAGAGTTGTGGTATCAAGTTTATGCGGCTATTGAATGATTGCGGCTACGCAACAACACATTCTAATGGGATCAATGCAAGGTAGGTGGAATGAACACATCAACACATCTACCTCGAGAAAATCCAAAGTTGAAGCTGACATTTCACCTACCATGTTGTTAGTGGCAGAGGTTTAGAAAGGACTAACGCATCAAACGACAGACTCAAAGCAGTCCAATTAATGTTGTCGGTGACCCAAGCTCTATAAATAGAAGTCGATGAGCAGAAATTCAAGTTATCCAAGGTTTTCACCTAAGGTTTGCCTAGGGCGGATCCTTGCGATCCAGACAAACACGTGAGAAGATGCCTGAGAGTTTTCACCTCCTTCATCCATTCCGAGTGATGACCAGAGCTAGATCTCAAGAGAGTCAGTACCTCCACCCATCCATAGCACCACAAGTAGCCTTAACGCACATCCACTGGGAGCAAATCTTTGCTTTCAGCCGGTCATTTCCTTTTCCTTTCTTTTCTCATATTGTATTGTATGACATTTTGGAATTAAGGAATTAATACAATTTGTTTTCAATGCATTTCTCTGTTCCTTCGACTCCATCTCCATCTTCTTTGCTTAACATCTTTACTTTCATTGCAACACTCAGTGAGATTACTTGGTTATTGCATACTTAATCATGTGGATTAGAGATATGAAGCATATAGCAACCCACCGAGAGGTGTGCGTTGCGTGAGTGTGTGAGTAACCTTATTTGCTTAGTGTGAAGTTGCGGCAACGCCTGTCTATAGCATTGCTTGTCTATGAGTAAAGTCAACAACAACCAACTGCCCGAGAGGGTAAGTGGTTGATCGCATTTAGCAATGTATGCATTGTTCACTAGAGATAGGAGTAATCTTAGCCAAGTTCATGCGATTACCTTGTTCTATGAGCGCATCATTCATCATTTAGGCATACTTGAGAGAGTAGTCTAAAACCCAAATCTAAGACTCGAGAGAGCGGATTGGAACGCATAGGCAAGAATGGGGATCTTAGAGATAAGCTCTGTTTGCTTCACACAGCATATGCACCCTATAGATTAGATTTGCATGCGTCCAAGAAGTAGGACAAGGGGTTATGCGGCAGCCACGCTCATGCAGCGAGAGCTAGTGAGCTGGTTATGGAGGTCTAGGCAGGCATAGGCTTCTCGGCAATATCACAGATACACCGCATACGTCCTAGAGTTAGGTTCATGTGTGTGTAGCATGATTGCATGGTTTGCGTTGACTAGGGTTGTCCTTGCGGTCACTCTTAAAGGTCACAATGAAATCATCTCCGCATTTTATCTATTTTCCCACACATTTATTTCATGTCAAGGTTTGTTGCATCTCTACCTTTCATGCATATTCTTATTGCGTTGTCTGTTAGATAGGAGTAAGAGTAGGATTAACTTAGCAACATCCCTTCCATTCTTTTATTTAAACCGCCGCATGCACATCACCGCATACATATAGCTACAAGTCCCTGTGTTCAACCTCGGATTACCCGAGAAACTTGCATTCGCATTAGACTTGGCGTGAGCATAAGAAAACTTGTTGCAGGACGCATGGTCATCGCATACATTCATTAACGCATTATCAGTCAATGCATGACCATCGACACATGACTATCAATGCATATCTTAGGAACATGCATCGCATACCGCGTCCACGGGATTTTGGTTGTTGAGTAAAATTGACTTCTAATTTCCTACCATCAAATAGCGCTACATGATCGTGTAGCTATGCACGCATTAAATGATCAATAAGAGGCGCTATGTGATGATGCTCAACGATCGTATAGTATTTGTCTGGCGTTAGACGATGGAGCTGCACGATAGTGTTAGACATTAAGCGATCGTGTAGCATTCTCCGACACTAGACGATGGCGCTAAGCGTTAGCTGCTACACGATCAGGAAAACACTAAACGATCAGGAAAACACAAGACGATAGTCGTCATTGTTAAACGATGAGCCTTAACGAGATTTTGAGCATGGAGTGAGAACAGCCGGTTCGACCGGTTCTCTTGAGGTCCAATCTGGTTCAACCTCAAATGGTTTTTGGCTGGTCCGGTTCATACGATTCAGGTCCGGTTCAAGCAGTTTGGGTTCGGTTTTGAGCGGCTCAAGTGGTCCGGAAGCGATTCAGAAGTAGTTTTGTAATAATTAGGCTTTTACTTGCTTGTTTTTGCCAAAACTAAAACCATATCAGTCTATATTTAATTATTTATACATTTAATGTATGTTATAGTTAAATAAATTTTATATGTGCATATAGTATGCCATTTAGATTTAAAATCTCACCGTAAGAAGCAATGGAACATGCATTGAAAGTATGTTATAATTTGTTATAATATATAGTACGAATGTAAGGGTTTCTTGTATTTAATATAATTGTTATATTAAATATTGAATGCCTTTATATATGTTATGGATGTTTAGCATGTCTAAAATTTTGTAAGTTGTTATAAAATTGGGTTAGATGTTTAAAATCCATAACGAAGAACAGTTGTATGCTCACGTAGGTTAACCACTCGTTTTAATAGTTAAAATAGGTTGTCAAACTTGTAAAACTAGGGTTACAATCTCAACTAGTATATAATACTGTTGAAGGCTGGGGGTATTTTTGACGGTCTACGGAACACCTCCAACCTGGGGATTATGGCTGAATTATTGAACGTTGGTAACCGGTTTTATGAGCATACATGAGCGATGTGAAGTAATAAAATGGTTTATCACCTAGACATCGTAGGTTTAAATCCATTTATAAGTGCTATACTTGGATAAACCACAGACTTAGGGTTATTTTTTTATTAGCCAGAAAATAACCTAAGTATAAATTTACCATTTTAATAGAACACTTCAGTGGTAGTTCAATAACTTTTATATGATAAAGTTATTAGAAAACTTCAGTGGGAGATTAATAACATATATGATACATTATTTTTAGCTCTCACGTCCCTAAGAGTTCATAGTCTAGATTTAAACGATACTCCGTGTCACCCTGGGAGTGACCTCTATACGGAAAGTATTTTTTAACTTAAATCTAGATTTCAGTGAAAACGGGGAAGTTATTCGAACATAAATCAAGTATACGATTTCAACTGTCAGGTCTCCACATAGTTTACACCGTGAGATTCATATGACGCTTCGTGTCACCCTGGTAGTGACCTCTATACGGAAAGCGGATGTATGAGTCAATAACAAGGTAAACGAGGGAAGTAGTTCATAGTAAGTGTGTGAAGGAAATGTGTCAACATATCCTGCTGTCTCTTCTGTTAGTTTGGACCGTGAGATTCCTATGTTGCACCTGCTGGTTAGCTTTAAGCGGCCCTTTGCTAGTCGTTTAACGACGGCTATCCCCTCGGAGGGTTGTAACATAGGATTCAAAACAACTCAAGCTCCAGAAATGGATAGGATTTCTTAGGTCCATTCCCAACCTTGACTCTCCACTTCGGTAGCATAGTTGAGGCCGACTTCTGACGTCTGAAAACGAAGGGTTACACTTACAGAATTATTAAGTGTTAATAATTTCTGACCAAAAGTAGTATCTAAATGACTATCGGAATATGAGGTATTCTGGAGATAGTATTTAGTCAAGAATATCTTCTTATTGTACGTTGCAAAACAATAATCTTGGGTATATTATTAATACGCTAAAACTTGATTCGATTTAAAAGTAATTCACTTATAGAATTTGTTTATAATTTCATAATGACGAGTTCGATAATACAATTGTTGGCATCGAATAAATTGATCGGGGTAATTATGTGACCTGGAAATCAAAGTTGAACACTATACTTGTGATAGACGATTTGCGGTTTATCTTAAAAGAGGATTCTCCTCCCGTTCCTAGCTCTAATACAACCCGAACTGTTCAGGATGCGTATGATAGATGGATCAGGCAAATGATAAAGCCCGTGCTTATATCCTCGCCAGCATATATGATGCTTTGGCGAAGAAACATGAGGATATGGGTACTGCCAAAGAGATTATGGAATCGCTACGAGGGATGTTTGGACAACCGTCCTTCACCCTGAGGCGTGATGCCATAAAATATGTTTACAACAGCTGCATAAAAGAAGGGACCTCTGTTTGTGAACATGTCCTCGACATGATGGTCCACTTCAATGTGGCAGAAGTAAATGGCGCAAGTTTTGACGAGAGAAGACAATTTAGTTTTATTTTAAAATCTCTTCCGAAGAGTTTTCTGCAATTCTGTACGAATTCATTGATGAATAAAATTGAATACAGCTTCACTACTCTGCTGAATGAGCTGCAGGCTTACCAGACAATGTTGAGAACTAAAGGTAGAATCAGAAGTAAATGTTACTACTGCTGAGAAGAGAGGAACGTCCTCCAAGCCTGATGTTGCCTCCTCTTCGAAGAGTAAGAGTATTCCTGTGAAGAAGGGCAAAGGGAAAGAAAAGAAGAAACTTGTTGGAAAGAAACGCAAAAAGAACGTTGCAGATAAAGAGAAGTGTTTCCACTGCAACGAAGAAGGGCACTAGAAGAGAAATCGCCCTTAGTATCTCGCCGAGAAGAGAGCAGAGAAAGCTAAACAGGAAAATTAGTTCCTGGGGACCGCTTGCTTAGCTTGACCAGTGGGAGAAGTTGCTATTTGATCTTACTTGCTTTTGTGATCTTGTATAGAATAAAATGTATATATTTTTGTTGTGAATGAAATGTTCATTTTCAGAAAAATTAGTTTGTTTTATCTCATGTCAACTTCTATTAAGAACCAAATTGTTAAAAACCATTTGCAAATATACAGATATTTAAAAACGGCTTGATCAAAGTATAGAAAGTTTAAAGATTTTTAGATCTGACTGTTAACAAGAGTTGTTGAGACAGGTCAGACGCGTCTTACTTAAAGAGTTAAGAGTACCTCAATGTAGTGGGAGGAAAATATGACTTCCTGGTCATTATTGAGAATAAGATGCATTCTTCATATAGTTTAATTAAAAGCCTATTGTATGCTGACATGTTTACAATGATTCTCTCGGCTAAAGTGTTTGAGAATCACCTAGTAAGACTAGGAATACCAAGTTAATAACCTAGGGCAAGTGGAAATATCGAGTATGGGATACCGAATGGTAAACCATAGGTATGAGATGCCCTAGTTTATTGTATTTCTCTATAAAACTCAGAAACTCAGTCTTAGATATTGGATATTAGTTATCACTGGAGTTTTAGTCCAAGTAAGAGTTTGTTGGGTTTTATGTCCTAAAACGCGTGGTTTGTAAACAATAGAACTTATTCTGAAAATTCAATAAGTTGTTATTGAATAGATGTTTTACTTATTAGAAATCCAATAAATCTAAAAGTTCTTTGACTATTATATGAGTACTTAACTTTATGTGAAGACATAAAAGTGGATCAGGTTCAAGTAAATAGTCAAAATAATCTATAGTATATGAATAAGGTTGGGTGCCGTATTCTAGTAACACTATTGGATGCGGCCTCCTCCGTAGTTGTTACAAAGAGTAGTAAAGTGCTACAAACGAAGTGATCCTAATTCGTACATGTTATGACATGAGGAGTGGGGTTGTCCCTGTGCAAAAGGGTTTGTACAAGATCGGACCACGAAGTTAGTCACTCTTACTTTATAATGTTGTTTACTGCTTAAGACTGACTATTTCAAAGCGATGACCTAGGTAACTTGACCTTAATCCAGAGCTAACTATGAACTTTTGTTTATTCGGGATTATTATTAGATTTTCAAAGGTGAGGGTTGGCTCAACAGCGTCGGCTTAATAACCTCATATTTCAGGAGTAAGACCTGATAGATAGCTAGGGACATATAGTGCAAGATGGAATTCATTATTGCCCGCTATTAGGGATAGTAGCGAGGTTGTTTCCTTAATTGTTGATTCTAGGTTTTGAACAAGGAGCCCTACCTTTTCACTGGCCCGAGAGGGACTCGGTTTTGTTGATTGAATCACAAAACAATTGTTCATTAGAGAATCAGTTGGACTTAAGGAACAATAGGTAATTTCGGAAGTAAAATAGAGATTTGACCCAACCGTTATTATGAACAACCTGTGAAGGGTTAACTTACTAGTCATGGTTATATCGAGTGGATACAATATATCTACCGTGAGAGGAGTTCAACTATGGGCTTTAGTGGAGTGACACATTAGTTAACGAATGGGGGTTAGTTCGATCTAATGAGTTTAGTCGGTTAATCTCAGATCGTTGGAGCCCATGATCTGTAGGCCACGAAGTCCCCCTACTAGCTCATAAATGGATTAACTCTAGAGTAGCGTGATAAGTTAATTTGAAACGTTCAAATTAGAATTAAAGAAATTAGTAATTATATGAGATATAATTACACATTTTAATTTTGAGAATTAAATGGAATTGGAGAATTAATATTTAAATATATGAAGATGGATTTGTGTAAAATTAATTTAATATTTGGTATTAAATTAATTATAATTATTTAAATTGTTTAAATAATTATTTATTAATTTTATTAGAAAATTAATTTATGAAATTTATCTATAAAATTAATAATTTTTTATTTTTGAAATCAAATTGTTTTTCTAAAAAATCGAATTTGAAAATTGAAAATTGGAAAAACACAAACAATGGAAAAATAGTTTTTCCATTATCATCTTTAAGTAGCTCACCCATAACCCACCATCTTTAAGCTTCAATTACACCAAGCATGAACAACATCTCATGCAGCTATCTTCCTTGCATGATGGTATGCAATATATTGAGAAGATTGGAGTGAATTTGAGGCAATGCAATCGTAAGAATTTTGCAAAATTCGATTGTAGAAGGTGTTCTTCAAGTGGGTTGTTGCTGAGCTATTCTCCAAGTTCCCTTGATTCCAACTTATTTTGAGTCCCACAACTCAATCTAGAGCACCAAGAGAATAGTGGGGAAGATCTTATGGTGGTATACAACGAGATTAGTAGAGATTTGCAGCTGGAAATCGAGATTTCAAGAGTTCTACAAAGGTATGACTTGAAACCCATTAATTTCTGCTATAACATCCTTAAGTTTCTGCCAAAATTAATGAATTAGAGTGCTTATTGATCCTTGTCACTTCCGCTGCGTGGTGATACAATCCAACACATAATATATCTATAGTGAGGGGAGTTAACTATGGGTTTTAGTGGAGGGACTCATTAGTTAACGAATGTGGGTTAGTTGAGTTTAGCCAATTAATCTCGGATCGTTGGAGCCCATGATATGTAGGTCCGCGAGGTCCCCTACTAACTCATAAATAGATTAGCTCTACTAAGTTAATTTGAAACGTTCAAATTAGAATTAAATGAATTAGTAATTATATGAGATATAATTACATATTTATTTTTAAGAATTCAACGAAATTGGAGAATTAATATTTAAATATATGAATATGGATTTGTGTAAAATTAATTTAATATTTGATATTAAATTAATTGGAATTATTTAAATTGTTTAGATAATTATTTATTAATTTTATTAAGTAAATTAATTTATGAATTTAATTTGTAAAATTAATAATTTTTTATTTTTGAAATCAAATTTGGAATTTGAAAATTGAAAAATACACGAAATAGAAAAATGGTACTTTCCATTACATCTTCATAGTTGCTCACCCATAACCCACCATCTTTAGACTTCAATTACTCCAAGCATGAGCTGCATCTCATGCAGCCATCTTCTTTGCATGATTGTTTGCAATATATTGAGAAGATTGAAGTGAATTTGAGGTAATGGAATCAATAAAATTTTGCTGAAAATTCGGGTTGAAAAAGAAGTTCTTCAAGTGGGTTGCTACTGTGTGTTATTCTTCAAGTTCCCTTAATTCAAGCTTATTTTGAGTCCCACAACTCAATCTAGAGTTCCAAAAGAATAGTGGGGATGATCTTGAGATGGTCTATAACAAGATTTAGAGAAATTTGCATTTGGAAATCGAGATTTCAAGATTCCTACAAAGGTATGACTTGAAACTCATTTATTACTGCAATAGCATGCTTTAGTTTCTGCCAAAATTAATGAATTAGAGTGCTTATTGATCCTTGTTGCTTCCGTTGCTTGCTGATACAATCCAACATTAAGTTGTTCAAGGAACACTAGTGATAGTGTTAATCAAACTGAGTGTGCGAGCATTATAGACAGTCTCAAGTACGCTACTGACTACACTAGGCCTGATATAGCTTACGCTGTAGGATTACTTTATAGATTTACAAGCAGACCTAGTAAAGTGCATCGTAATGCTATAGAAAGGGTTATGAGGTAAAGAAAACCAAAACCTAGGATTACATTATCAGAAGTTTTTCGTTGTCTTGGAAGGGTTCAACAATGCTGACTGGAACTCCCTCTCGAATGATTCAAAGGCTACAAGTGGTTATATTTTCAATATAGCAGGTGCAGTTGTCTCTTAGAAGTCCAAGAAATAGACTATTTTAGCCCAATCAACAGTGGGGTCAGAAATGATAGCACTAGCAACTAGTGAAAAAGCATGTTGGCTTAAAAGTCTATTATCAGATATTCCCCTATGGAAAAGATTGGTACCAGTCATATTGATCCATTGCAATAGTACTGCAGCAATTGCAAAAGTTCAGAACCATTACTACCATGGAAAGAGACGACAAATGTGTCGTAAGCACAATACCATTAGAAAGTCCCTCACTACTAGTGCAGTTAGAGTGGATCATATACGGACTGATGAAAACTTGGTAGATCCTTTGACGAGATGATAGACCAGAGAGAAGGTTTTCAAAACCTCAGAAAGGATGGGATTCATGCCTACAGATAGATGAATCACTGTGAGGAAAACCCAACCTGTAGGCTAAAGATCCCAAGAAACAGAACCAACAGGTAATAACTAATCACAAGTTATATGAAGTGAATCATGCTAAAATGAACACGGAGTTTTCTTTCTATGACCTAGAATCTGAGCGATATTCTGAAGCGTAAGAAAGGTTGAACTTAGTTCTTAATGAGATCTATACTTGATGTCAAGTGGGGTACTAACTATAGGACTACTCCTGATACACTCACCTATATGAATGTGGAAGGGGGACCGCTTCCTACAGAGTTCTTGACAAACTCTCTACAATGTTCACTAGATCGAAATACATGTGTTAAGCCTTAAAGCATGAACTTTTGAACTACACCCTAATGATGCTATGTGTGAGATGCTATTAGAGAGAGAGTTCAAAGTACTCTAGTATATTCTGAATCATCTACACTACATAAAGGTTAAAGTCTTTAAGACACCTTTGCTTATGCACAGTGTTGTATAGACTGATATTGCTCAATAGAAAATGCTTTTCTTATATTTTAAATTTTCAAGTGATGGATTGTTGGTGAAAAATTCAAGTTTAAAAGAAAAGGAAAAAAAATCTTTGGTTGAGAATCTCGCGAAGAAGTGAGAAGATAAACAAATGTGAGTATGATGGACATCCCACTGCGTCGCTACTGTTGTCCGACAAGGCATGTGTGATTATTAAAAAAAAAAAAAAAAAAGAAACATTATTATTTTACTTCTTATTTTTATTTAATTCTTCAACAGCTCACGTATCTCGAGAAAGGGTGTCGGTCAAGTATTCTGCGCATTTCGTGCGCACCTGCACGTACGTTCTTTGCATCCTCTTCCATTGGCCATTGAGGCCTATAAAAGGCAAAAGCCTTGTGGCATTTAGACAACTCGATTCTCTATATTCTCTCTGCTCTCGTTTTTCGATTAAATCAATTTGAAGGGTGTAAATTTCTAATCGATCAAGGTGCTACACTGATCGAGGCAGTATTATCTATTATGGATTATTTTATCCTGAAGACGACATGACAATTTCATAGAACTGCTTACACACTTTGATAGAACCACAAAACATCTTAAGGAGAACGAGATCTACGATTCAACCTATAACAAGTTTCTATGGTCAAATCCTATCCGTCGGACAATAGTTGATTCCACCGGGTACTTAGACTGTATCATGATAGACGAAATGAATGGATCACTTTGGAATGGTACAAGTGTCGCAATCCCATTGTGCTAGTGAGTGTCCAATCCTAACACGCTAACCAAATCGAGTGTCCGTAGTCATAAGCTAGTGTATAATATGCAAGAACATGTTAGACAGATTTAATAACCTCAGACATTATTGTAAACACAATTCCCCTCATAAATCATATTCATAACCAATAAGAAACAAGACCGAGCAAGTTTCATGGTGATAATGACGTTAGGACAAGTCCAACCAGAGGAAGTACACGATCATAGGTAGTAGCAAAAGTACTGCTGGATGAAGAAGCGAAAATGCAAAAAAAAAAAAAAAAAATGTTAAGAGACAGCAAACTTTTGATGACGCCGCACAGGATATGGAACTGATCCCTCAATACATTCGAGCTATAACAGAGATCAAAACCTTGAGAATGCACGTAGCCAACAAGAAATCCCATCGGAAAAGAACCTCACAGGCAGGCCAACGGCAGCTTTCTTCATGAAGATACCAGGGCTATAACAGAGACGCCAAACTTCCCACATTACATAGATACCGAGCAAGCTTGTGTTCCCTTTTTTCATAAATCTCAGCTGAGCTTACACAGGGCACAACACATCGTGGTAGAGTAGACACTATTAGAAAAAGACGTCCTCATCTTGCTTTCCAAGAATCTTGAGTCTTCTCGCCTCGAGGTGAGAATGGTACTAATAGAGCTGAGCATTCCAATGCTCACACCATTTCATTAACAGTACGACCAAGATCCTAGAGATCACCTTACAAGCTTGATCGACTACACATGTACATCAAACAATGATGGTAAGAAGCCTTCTGCAGCACAAGAGATTCTTCTTATTCACTACATCACTAATTTGCATTTACTACTTATTCTCTTAAAGTTTCCCCCTTCGACACTGGAGGATTAACAATAGCAGCTGCCATACATAGAACCTAAAGGAAGCTGACTCTAGAGCTTAAGATTAAAATAACAGGAACCACATGAATGATTCTAGTTTTTTCTTTCCTTTTTTTCTTTTTTTTTTTCTTTTTTTTTTTCTTTTTCTTTTTTTCAATGAAGCCAATTGAGCAACTCACGTCCATGCCAAGAATTAATTAGAAGTCGGTCAACGTCCTCCAATCCTGTTTCTCTTGACATTTCAGTAATGGCTTCCAGCAATCTGAGCAGAGCAATTCCAAGCAAAATGTTTCCACATACTCACTCTCATTAATGCATCGACCACATTGGATACATCGCGGTATACAAAGGGTGCATCCTTTACATGCTTGAGTTGCATGTTCTTTTCCCTGACAACCATCCACTGGGCAATCATAGACAAGCCTCAGGTTTTGGCACCTTGGACATTTTTCAATATCAATAGCACGTTCATCATCACAAGACACATAAAAGTTTCCCCTGTGATAAATATGTGGCTTATAAGAATTTTGCTGCGTAAGGTTGCAGTCACTTCCCAGTAATAACTTCAACTCTTCAAAATGTTCTTGTGTCACCCCATATAATCCACCAATTCGTAGATGTTTCACTCCTTGAGTACTCGTCAACTTGAAAGCCCTCAAGCTGCTAACAACACCTTCAATACTGAGTCTAGTACATCCAGGAACGGACAACTGCATAAACATGCAAAGGACAAATATTTAGTAAAATCAAGTACATAAATAATAAGTATGATGTAATTTTAGAAAAGAAATTGCATATTCACACTTCGCACAAAATAGTGTCCCTGCTTGACACAAGTATTAGGGTCAAACGCACGTCAAAGAAACATCCTGTCAAACATGTCCCAATACTATCCATATTCTAAGTTTTTTTTAAAATGGTAAGTTGCTATGTATACGTCTGTGCTTCTTAGACATGAGCTACTTTGTGGCTATTAGCATAAGACATCCTAACTACAGTAACGTAGCATTAGTACTTCCAATTCAAACAGTAATGAAACTATCCCAATATTTGTATAACTGTTCAACATATCAATAAAAATCGGTGTTTGTAGAAAATGTCATTACAAAACTCAGACAATGTTCAAATTTACAAACGAAGGCTAGATAACAGAAAGCAAAAAGTATGCACAAAGCTCTGTAGGCGTAGTATGAATAATAATATCAAGCTTATCTACATCTCTTCAAAAGCACCAGGGAACTAAACAAGGAAACATATTCTAGTGCCTAGGAGAAAAACTGTTGAACCCAATGTAAATGGACCAAACAAATATAGAAATAAGAAACCAAACAGGACACTATCAGCTGATTATGAAAGGGCAAAAGCTGGAATAAGTTACACTTACTTTTGTAAGCCTAGGATTGCTTTCAAGCACATGCTTCAGACCCTCGTCTGTAATTCTTGGGCATTCCACAAGACTCAAGCTTTGCAGGTTACCTCGAGCCCTATTAGTTAATTGCAATAGAATGTCATCAGTAATCTTCTCATTCAATGGTTGATCAATGCGAATGTTCCTCCATAAAAGGGGGTCGCCCTCTACCACTGAATGAAGAGATCTGCAAACCCTCCCAACAGAGAGTAGATCCTGAACACCCAAATAACAAAGTGCAAAGCTTAAGGCTGCATGAGGGGATCCTCCATCTATCTCCGAATAGGTGCAATTCTGCTCCTGACATTCTATATCCTGCTGCTCACCACAGCTAGGAGGATCGTCATTAGCCAAAAATGCTTCATCCATACTACAAATGGATCCAAAATCACAACAGCAGGACACATCGCCAGTTACCTTCCCATCCGGACACCCATCACAGCTATACATTGGATAAGGTTTCTGATCAATACTTTTAATCTCAGGGAACTTCTGGAACTTCAAAGTGTTGTTCCAAATAAAATTCAGACCTGCAAATAACTCGATATTCGTTTCGCTAGCACCACCCCTGTCCCTGACACACTCAGCATAGTCCACTTCCATGTCCTCAAGCCATCCTGTAATTGCTGTAAAGGTGGAACTTATATCCATGCCAAATGGATCCGCAGGCAGAATATCAAGGATGTCCTTAGAGACAGGATCCTGTGAGCTATCTGAACATATATCCTTTCCATGATCAAAACAAGCACCCACCTCCCGGCCAAGATGCCATGGGTTTCCACAGCCTTCGGCATTATTCTCAGGAATTCCCTCGACAATATAACCATTGGCAATCCTCATTGGAGAAACTAAATTGTCCTCGGAAAAGTGCAAAGGGAAGAAAGGACGACAAGAAAAATTAAGAGTCATCGAGGATCCTACCAACCCCAACCTAAACTATAACCCTAAATTCCCAATAGTCTCCCAAAAAAAACTATGAAAAAAGGTGAAAGACGTGATAAACGAAATAGAAATAGAAGAAAAAGAAAAATGAAGAGGAGTAATTACAAGAAACCCTCAATTTTGGATCGCAAACTAAAACAACGCACCAGAATTTCAGAGCTTCTTCCAAAAAATAAAAGGAAAAACTTTCTTAGCTTGACAAAAAGGGGAAACACAAAAAACGATCATCTCGTCAATCGCATCAAAATTATCTACATCATAAGAAACAACAGCTATTTTTTTTCCTTTAAATCAAATCAAACTAATCCTGCTATATACCGTTCTCGATTTTTCTATATTCACCTACAAAAACATAATCCGAACTCTGCAGAGTCAAATAAACCCACAAATACCAAGAAAACAAAAAACAAAAAACAAAAAACAAAACTTAAGCAGAAACGTCGACGAATAGAGTGGGGAAAGGAAAACCTAAGAAGCAAAATGATTTCTACAGCGATGAACAACGAAACCCTATGAAGCAAAATGGAGTAATCAAGAAACAAAACAATGGATCTCTTGGAATCGAATCCTCGAAGATGAAGCTTTTTTTTTCCTCCAGATAGGAAATTTACACGGAAATTGAGAAGAACGATTATCTTTCTCAAGAGGAAATTCGACTCCAAGAGAGAGAAGGGAGGGTGAGGAACCTGACGATCGAGTTCAGAGCGCAAGGGAGAGAGAGAGAGAGAGCAGGAAAGTGCGAAAAAATAAAATAGAATTACCACGAGAAGAAACAAATTTAACACAGAGATAATTAAGAATTAAAAATTAAAAATTAAAAAAAGATAAATCAAAGAGGGCGAAACTCAAGTGTAACGGTGAATTTGTCTAAAATAGAAGAGAAATTGAAGGAGAAAATGACACGTATTGGGAATGCGGGTGATTGTGTTGTGGCGGGAGCGGGAATCTAATACGTTGCAGCTTTGATTTCAACGACGAAGCTTCTGCGTTCGTTGGATCATAATCAGACGGGCAAGATTGCTGTTGACGGTGTGATGTGGGCCCTTTGGATTTGATGGGTTTTTTTAGTTGAATTCAGTGGTTTGATCGGACGGTCCAGAGAGGATGATGAAATTCAAAAGGATGGTTTTGGATTACGATGGATATCTCCAGCTGGACTTCCCGCTTCATAACTTGCGTCTGTTTCTTGTCTTCTTGTATAGTCGATAAGAATTCCATTCGTTTGTTTCTAATAAATGCGAGTCTTGCAAATATAGCAATTGGTCTCTATTTATATATATATATATGGCATAATGTCAACAAAAATTATAAATATAGCAAAATTTATATTCAACTTTCAAAGTCTATCAATGATCCATATCGTTAATAAGAGTTTATTGACGATTGATTCTATCGTTGATAGCGTTTATCACAGATAGATTTCGTTATATTTGCAATTTTTTAATAATGTTGTTGTTGTTGTAAAATTGATGGATAAAACTAGATACAACGGGAACATGAGTATTGAAAAATTATAATATTAAAATAATGAATAAACTAAAGTAACCAAAATTATAGAATTTATGAAAATATGGATCATAGAAATAACAAAAATATATGAAATCCACTTCTTTAATTTTCACCATTATGTGTGTACCCAATATTTAGACACTCAGGATACTTTAACATTAGATACATGAAGTAATGGGAATAAAACACCTCTCTTTAGGATACGAAGCATTTGGGCACTTTATTATTATAAGACATGCGAGTGGGGGTATCCTATACAAAAGAGTTTGTGTAAGATTGGACCACGAAGTGTTTAGTCTCGTTATATAACGTCGTTCATGACAGAGACTTTCATTTCGCTAGGATGACCATAGGTAACATGACCTTAATCTCGAGTGAGTTGGGAACTCCTGCCTATGAGGACGATCCTTTGATTTGCATGGGTGCGAGTGGCCAGATTGTCGACTCAAACCTACCACTTTGGGGATTCGTCTTATTAGGGAGCTGGGAACTCAGCTACACAAGATAGAATTTACTCCTTCCTCGAAGCAGGGGTAAGTAGATAGATTGCTCCCTTAAGGGTTGATTCCGAGGCATAAACGATGTGGCACCACACACCTTCTCATGGCCCGAGAGGTGTTCACTCATAGTGGGACTATGATGTATTGTTCATTAGAGGAATCAGTGGTACTTAAGGAGTTAGACGTAACTATAGGGGCAAAACAATAAATTGATCCAATTGTATTTACGAGCGATTTGTGAAGGGTTATCGTACTGTTGGTTGGTTATATCCGTGGACACAGAAATATATCTGTAGTGAGAAGAGTGCAGCTGTTGATCTTTAGTGGAGTGTCCAACAATTAACAGATGGTGTATCTGGTGATTAAAGAGTTTAGTCAGTTATTCACGTACCATTGGAGCTTTAAGCTACAGGTTCATAAGGTCCCCTTGGTAGCTCAATGGATTCAAGTTGAGAATCAATTTTTGAGTTAGTTTGAAGTGTTCAAATTAACAAGAAAGAGTCTGATTATATATGAAATAATTAAACTGGTACAATTGTATATGATACAATTGATATGATGTACAAGATATATTAATTTGAGGATTTTTATATAAATATGATTTATATTAAGTAAAGGAGAAAATGACTATGGTTTAAATATTACATATGATGTGATACTAAAACTATAGGTTATGAATATAATATGATAAGTTAGTTATTATATTTATTTATAATTAAAACAATTACATGATAATTGTGGGTGGTTTCTCCTTTAACTGTGCGTGAAAGTGGGAGGTTAAGTTCAGTTTTCATAACCGAAGGATAAAATGAAAAATGTGTTTCATTTTTTAATGAATCGCTTCATTAAGTGCATGACTCATCGTTTAGCTTAGAGATACACGATAGCCTTTAAGTGTTTTTCTAAACGATCGTGTACAGTCTTTCACTATACGATCGTGTAAAGTAATTTACTAAGCGATCGCGTGCCATGTGAGATTCTCTAAACGATCGAGAGTGTTTAACTAAACGATCGTGTACCCAGCGAGATTTACTAAACGATCAAGCACACAAATTCTATGTGATAGACAGTTCTTTATCCCACTTACTTGGTCATTTGGTTCAATCGTTGCCTTCTTCCAACCTTCTAGCAAATCCAACAGAGCCCACACCTTCTGGATTCTCACTCCAAGAATACCAAGGTTGCTGAGTGGTGATGTATAAGAGGTTGCTTGTTCGTGGAGAAGATTGTTCGTGATCTAAGTGACAGCGAGAGATTGGGTAGGCGTTCTAAGCGACGGCAAGAGGTTGTTGTTTCAGTTTTCACGAGAGCAAGAGATTAGTAGAAGAAACATTCTTCAAAGGTATGTCTCTTGTTCCTTTTGTATTTAATTATGAAAGCATACTTTAATTTGTTAGAAGATGCATAACTGTTCTGTATGTTTGTGAATGCCTTTAATTTTTTCACAATGGGCTTGGAAACATCTTACTTTCGCTCATGAGTTCTCTTGAATAAGAGTTCATTCAATTGGTATCAGAGCTAGGTTCTGATATTCCAAATCCATTGCTGTATAGAATTGCATTTACTTACTTGGTGGGTGTTTAAGCATGTCTACATTTTGTTTAAGTGTTAAATATGTTTGTGGATGTGGATTGATGGAGTTTCTGGGATGATTGCCTTTGGTTATTAATTCTTTTACATTTTCAAAGTTAATTGTAAGGGCCCCTGTGTTTTTTGGCATATTAACTTGCTATCGAGTATGTAACTCAAAGTGTTTGAGTTGGTTTGAGTCGCTCGTATTGAAGCTTCAAGGCATGGAGATGCAAAATTACTTTGAGGAAGAAGAAGACCAAGCGTTGGTCAGATCATGTAAACGATGGGGTAAGCGATCGTTGAGTATGGGATACTTATTGCAAGGTGAACGCGCGCGCATTAAATGATCATGTAGGTCAACATGCTTCATCGCATAGTCACTGCCTTCACGATCGCAGGGGTAAATGTTACTTAGTGCCTGTTATTCGATCGTCTAGACGATCATGCGTCATTATAGTTGTCGTCTACACAATCATTTAGACTTGCGTATTTAAATTTAGTGCGCTAAACGATTGAGTGGCCTCATGCTTCATTGTATAGTTAAAGGCACTTGTTGCTACAAGATCGTGGCTACTCGACCCAATTTACTAAATGATTAGGAATAAGACTTCCCCCGGGTGTTTCAAGACCCGATTCGCTTGTGAACCAGTTTGCTCGATGGTTTTATGTAATAGATATAATTTAATTTTTAGTTTTTTAGACTAATCATCTCGGTTCATTAATTTTGGAAACGTATATGAGATGTATGTTTTATTATATGTCATATAGTATGCCATATAGTTGAAAATCTCACCATAGGTTATGCATTGGTCATGCATCATCTCTATATTGTAAGAGTTATGATATAGTAGTTTGCATGATTAAATTACTCAAGAGCATGCCCATGCATCATATAATATAAGAGTTATATTTATGCATGCATTAAGCATATTCATGCATCGTCTTTATATTATAAGTGTTATAGTGTAAGGGTGTATGGAAGCATGTATGCTTAGTTCATTACTAAGTATATAAGAGTTATATATAGTAATGAATGGGACATTGCATAAAGCAAGACACATAGGTTAAATTTATAAGAGTTATAAATACCTAATTTTTCTTGGCAATGTGAATGGTTTTGGTTGTTTATTTTATAAAAGTTATAATGAAAATTAAAATTAAAATCAATAAGAAAGACATGCATGCGAACTTAGGCTTGAATCATGTTTTAAAAGAGTTTTAAAATTTGATGGAGATAGACCTAAGATCATGATTCTAATGAGATTAGAACCTCAGGTTTAATCTTTTAATCAGTTTAATAGGATTAAATCGACTAACAAAAGATTAAACACGTACCAAATCTATGTATAAGGGACCTTTTTGTCTAAGGCGGGTTCTGTCTAGGCTGGAGTACTTAAGTTGACGGAAACGGAACACCTCTACCTGGGAACTTACCTGAAAAGGTGAATTAGATAGATTTGATGCATGCATGAAAATTTGATGATAGTTCGTTAAAGAATTTAATGGGACTTGATTTGAACTTGTTTAATATCAAAGACGAGTTATTTTTTAGCAAATTAAACACACTTAAATAAAATTAGTAGTCTGGTTGTTTAAGTTAATGAATCCCTAGGTAGAACATTCAGTGAGAGGTACTTGGGGTATATGATACTTCACTTAAACCTCTTCACGTTTCTCTCTAATGTTCACATCGTGAGATATATCCTCGTTCTCGAGGCACCCTAGGAGTGTCCCCTTAAAGGATGGCAGTTTTGCATGACTCTTTATCTGATCTCCTGTATAGGATAAGGTCGCTTTAGTCTCTTGTCCTAATATACTTTTTCCCTACAGTGGGTACATTAAGGTGGGACTCAAGGGCCGGAAATGAGAGGTTACACTTACCCATAATTGTTAAAGGTTAATAGTTCTGGATCGAAAAATGGTGACTGTTAGAGTCAGTTACAAAAGTTGTTTTTGTCTAATGGTTGAGAATGTCTCATCCTAGTGAAGGGGCACTTGATCACCCCACCGGTGAATTTTGTCTTGCCTTGCTGGGACATCATTGCGAAATAGATGTCTTTTCACTTAGGGTACATGGAAACTATTTTGCTAAAACTAAAATATGTGTTAAAAGTGGTATTGCATAGACTTATTAAGTTTGTTCAGGTTTTTAGCAACGTAAAATGACTACAGCTACATTAGCTCTATTAAGCGTAAATAAACTGACTGGCGAAAACTACGCTAGTTGAAAATACACGATAACTACTATTTTGATCATCGATGACCTGAGGTTCATCCTTATGGAGGAGTGCTCTCCTATTTTGACTCATAACACCACTCGAAATGTTCGAGGGGCTTATGAGAGATGAACATAGGCGAACGAAAAGGCCCAAGCTTACATCTTGGCCAGTCTAAACAACGTTTTGAAAAAGAATCATGAGCCTATGGTCTCGGCGCGTGAGATCATGTAGTCCCTGCGGGGAATGTTCAGACAACTGTCTGGACAGCTTAAGCACGAAGCTCTGAAATGCATCTTTAACTCCAAAATGGAAGAGGGTACATCTGTTCGAGAACAGTTCTAAACATGATGGTCCATTTCAATGTGGCGGAGATGGATGAGTCATGCATCGATGAGGGCAGCCAAGTTAACATCATTATGCACTCGTTGGCAGATAGCCTCCTGCACTTTGTCAGCAATGCTATGCTGAACAAAGTTGACTATACCCTTACAACTCTCCTCAACGAGTTGTAGACATTCCAATCCTTACTGAAAAGTAAGGAGAATAAGGTTGGTGAGGCAAATGTTGCTTCATCATCGAAGAAGTTCCATCGAGGTTTGAGCTTGGGAACAAAATCTGCACCTTCTACTTCTAACACTTCCAAATGGAAGAAGAAGAAGGGTCGTAAGGGGAAAGGGAAGACACCTGCTAACCTGCAACCTGTCGCTCAGCAGGAAAGGCGACCAGTGCCGGTTGAAAAAGAAAAATATTTCCATTGCAGCCAGGACAGGCATTGGAAGTGGAACTGTCCTCGCTGGTTGAAGGAGAAGAAAAAGGCTAAGGTCAAGGCAAAACAAGGTAAATATGATTTACTAGTTTTGGTAACTTGTTTAGTAGAGAATGATGATTCTGCCTGGATTATTGACTCTGGAGCCACTAATCACGTTTGATCTTCTTTTCAGGGGATTAGATCCTAGCGGCAGCTTGAGGCTAGAGAGATGACGATGCGAGTAGGCACCGGACACGTCGTCTCAGCTGTTGCAGTGGGAGGATTCCAATTGACTTTACATAATAAATTTATCATTTTAAATGATGTATATGTTATTCCCGAGTTAAAGCGGAACTTAATTTCTGTAAAGTGTTTAATTGAATGTAAACAATTTGTATGTGCTAAGGCTATTAGCAACAAAATCCCTCCATATAGAGATGTTTAAAACTGTCGTAACTAAAAATAAACGATTTCAATCTTAGCAGAATCCACTGAGATCCCTTCTTGTCTTACAATACGCCCTAGATAGGCAACTTATCGTACCCAAAACTTGCACTTGGAGAATTTGGCATACAACTTCTTATTTCTCAATATAGAAATGACGTCCTTAAGATGTTTTTCATGTTTTACCTTAGACTTGGAATAAACCAGGACATCGTCTATGAATACGATCACGAAGTTATCAAGATATTCCTTAAAAATTCTATTCGTCAAATTTATGAAGGTTGTTGGGGCATTAGTTAATCAAAAGGTCATCACAACAAGCTCATAATGCCCATATCTTGTTCAAAAAACAGTATTGGGGATACTAGACTTCTTGATTCATAGTTGATGATATCCTGATCGTAAGTCTATTTTGGAGAATACTAAGGCTCCTTGTAATTGGTCATATAGGTCATCAATGCGTGAGAATGGTTACTTATTCTTTATTGTTAACTTATTCAACTCTTGACAATTTATACATAAATGCATTGATCTGTCCTTTTTCTTAACAAATAAGATATATGCTCCCTATAGAGATGCGTTAGGCCGTATAGATCCCTTGTCTAACAATTCTTGTAATTGTATTTTGAGTTCTTTTAACTCTGCAGGCGCCATTCTATATGGTGCCTTAAATACTAATTCAACTCCTGGAATTAAGTCTATATAAAATTCTATTTCTCGACTAGGTGGTAAACTTGGAAACTTTTATGGGAATATATCTTCAAACTCTCTTATCACAGGAACAATCTTAATATCATCCTTTTGGTTTCGGAAATCCACTATGCTTGCTGGATATGCCCAAGCCTCATAGTTGAGCAAATGCTTAGTCTTTAAGGCTGAAATTATTCTTGGGGTTAATTGTGTATTAGAACGCTTAAATTTAAATTTGGTTCCTGTTGGGAAGTTAAATATGACTTCCTTATTATGGCAGTCTATGATTTCATATTTTGTTGTTAACCAGTCCATACCTAGGATTATGTCAAAATCAATTATGTATAGGATGATAAAAGTCACCCTTAGTTTATGTCTGGATATTGACAACTCGTAGTTTTCCACTGTTGAGCTTGATAGCATAGATACTCCAGTTGGAGTAGCTACAGATAGAATGTAGCCTAAGGGCTTTGATTTTAGTAACATGTTGTGCAATGTTGTGGAGATGAACAAATGACTGCCTGAATCAAATAAAGTGAAGGCATAATACTCAAAGATGGGTAATGTACCTGTAACAACTGCATCTTGATTCTCTACATCTTGACGTGTAACAGCAAACACCCGCCCTTTCTATTGCTATGTGACCTTGTTATCGGTAGGTTGGGTGGTCTAAGCAATTGATGATTGAGTGATGAGCTTTGGGCAAGCCTTTGCATAGGTGAAAGCTCTAAGGCAATAGCCACAAGGACTCCTTTAGCCTCTCGATGTTCCAAAGTGGAAATGAGAGCATATTTCCATGGATTTCATCTCAGGACTCCCAATAACTGTTAAAGGTCACAACGTGATTTGGATGATTGTGGATCGACTCACCAAGTCATCCCATTTTCTACCTTGCAAGACCAGTTATACTACAGAAGCACTAGCTCAAATGTACTTAAAAGAGATCATTCAATTGCATGGAGTCCCAGTACCAATTGTTTCATACCAGGACCCTCATTTTGTCTTCAAGTTCTAGAAGAGCTTATAGAAAGCAATGGGCACATAACTAAATTTCAGCACAGCCTTCCATCCACAAACTGATAGTCAAACAAAATCGAGTTAATTAGATCTATTGTTGTATCAATTACAAGTAGTGATCTACTTCTTTCTTGTCTTTATTTTTAGTTTAAATTTGTTCCTAAAAGGGTAGAAAATATTTGCAAAAAAGAAAAAAAAATGTATAGCTCTAATTTTAAGCATGAAGCAAGGATGTTGAGGGTAATCAAAGAAAAACAATTATAAAAATTCATAAAAAAAGAGAGGTTTTGTTATGTTGTAGAATCTAGTAATTTCCTTAATGTCATTTTTATTTTGTTAAAGAGTTGTTTTCTATGGAGAGTGTGATTAAAAATATAAGTCCAAGCACAAAGAAAAACAGCAAAAGGAAGTCACCACCCAACTCGCCATCCATTGAAACAAAAGCAGTGAAGAAGAATAAGACAAGTATTATGAATAAGACCAAAGGTGTGTGGGAACATGTTACAAAAGTCTAATTTCTCTAGAGCAAAGTGTAATTATTGCGGTGTTATCTATGCAGGGTACCACAAACATGTTAAAACATATTCGTACTAAGTGCAAAATATATTCAGGGAGAATAAATGACGCTAAACAAAAACTACTCTGTTTTGAAAAAACAGAAAAGGAATGAGAAGGAAGTTCTAGTTTTGTTGCCAACTTTTAGCGTCGAGAAATGTAGACTAGCACTTACAAAATTTGTTATTATTGAAGAGATGCCATTTAGGGTGGTTGAGTTGAAAGGATTTCATGAATATTCTACTACTTTGCAATCTAAATTTATTGTGTTATCGGGATGGACGGTTATAAGAGATTGTCTTCAACTTTACATGGAAAAAAAAAAAAAAAAGTTGAAAGAATTTATTGGGAAGAAAGGTTTGAAGGTTAGTTTGACAACAGACACATAGACCTCAATTCAAAATGTTAGTTATATGGTCCTCACAACACACTTTATGGATGATAATTGAAATCTACAAAACATAATTTAAAACATTTGCTTGATTCCAAATCATGAAGGAGAAACCGTTAGGAAAAAAATTGAGAAATGTTTGTTGGATTAGGGGATAGATAATGTTTTGAATGTAAAGGTAGATAATGCTAACTCCAATGATGTGGCCATTACCTATTTGAGAAGAAAACTAAGAAATTGGAATGAGACCATTTTAGGTGGAGAATATTTGCATGTAAGATGTTCTGCTTATATTTTTAATCTCATTGTGGGGGATGCTTTGAAAGAACTCAATGATGCAATTGTTAAAAGTTGGCATGCAATTCAATACGTAAGATCTTCACCATCTAAACTAGCTACTTTTCAAAATTGCGTGAAAAATGAGAAAATAGTTAGCAAAAATTCACTTTGTTTGGATGTTCCTACTAGATGGAATTTCATGTATGTTATGTTAGACATTGCTGAAATTTTTCAAAAAACATTTGAAAGATTAGAAGTGGAGGATGCATAATATGCTTTGGAATTTTTGGAAAACGATAAGAAAAAAGGAAGTGGTCTTATTATGAGTGAAGATTGAGATAATGCACGTGCTTTAATCAAGTTCTTTAAATTATTTCATGATGTTACTGTACGAATTTATGCTTTATTGACTGTAACAACAAATCTATATTTCCATGGCGAGAATCAACAACAAAATCAAGATTATGCAATATGTGATAATCCCTTGTTGTCTGCCATGGCGAGAAGAATGGAAGTAAAATTTCACAAATATTGGAAGGAAAATGATAGGATACATCTTTTCTTGTATGTTGTCGTTGTGTTTTGCAACACCCTGATTTATTGTGTAATTGAGCATTATTTTATTTCAAACTTTTGGATAAATTGAAATTCGAAATTTAAGTTTTTGGCTAAGTTAAATTCAATTTAATTAGTTTGAAATTAATCGCGATTTAATTTGGCCTGCAAATGGGGATTGAATTATTTTATTAAGATAATTCAATTTGTTTTATCTCTAATGCATGCAAGCCTCGACTCAAACCTCCTTTTGAAAATCTCAAAACATTTTTTTTATAATTCTCTTTCAGCAATGAGGACCTTGCCGATCTCCAAAATTTGGGGGTGAGGGAGGTCTAAGTTGATGCGTTGCGTTTCCATAAAAAAAGAAAAAAAAAGAAAAGAAAAAAATCTTGGACGTAATAAGCAAACTCCTCTGTTGACACTTTACAAAAGAAAACTTCAACTTGACAAGAGTTAAGATTGGGAATGGTACTTAGCTGTAGTTGGATGCTTGCATGACACCCGCGGGGGCAAGCTAAAACGAAGTTAAGTATCCAAGACCAATGCATCCCAACTCCACTATCTAGCTCAAGAAAAACTGTCATCTTAAAACGCATAAATGCCCAGATGTGAGTTTAGTTGTGAAAGACACTCACCCATATTTGGATGCTCGCATGACACCCGTGGGGTCAAGCCAAAACGAAGGTGGGTCACCTGAATCAACACGTGGGTGGTTCTAAAAAAACAGTTCATTCTTTTTTAAAAGATATTTTATAAAAGTAGTATCTAACGTATTGTTGGTTTAGAAAGATGAGAATGTTTTGGGAAACAAAAGGAGGCACTAATAAAAGGCTTGCTGCATTCAAGATAACACATATTCTTTTTTTCTTAGAGAAGGAACAAACTTGTATTTTTTTTTTCAAATGCCCACCTTAATACTTATAAGTCAACATAATGAGAGGTGAAGCCAGCGCATTAAGATGATGGAGATGATAAGAAATTATTTTTGGAATACTCGAGGACGAGCATTGTTCAAAATTTGGGGGCGTGATAACTTCTAGAAATACAGGTATTGTCTCTCAAAAGTTAGAACAATTGGGAGGAAAACACATGGAATTCCTCAAACAATACTAGCCTTTACAAAAACATTCTTTTTTATAAACATGCGTCTGAAGGAATCTGCAAAAGAACACAGGAGGAAAAGTGTAACGCCCCAGGCCCAGGATTTGGACCAGGATTCGGACCCAACATAGGATTGCTCTAAGCTAAGCACGCTTAACTTTGGAGTTCTTATGATTGAGCCACCGAAAAGAAAGGTGCACCTTATTGGTATAGGTAGTAACTTTCAATTCTTCTAAGCCTTTCTTAACCATACTTTCATGTCCTCAGGATCCCTCTCATTCAGATGTGATATCGGTTCATTCATGTACCCCTCCTAAACTCGAGTCGTTACAAAAAGAACTATTGTCATTGTTGATCAAGGAGAATTGTAAAAGATCAAGCTCATGAGAGAATTTTTCTTCATTTCTTTAACAAGTTGATTGTACACACATTAAGATCAAGCCAAAGAGGACAAAAGATTGAACTCTGCGGCTTGACTCTTTTCTTTTCACTTCATTGCTATTTATTATCTCAGGTGATTAAGTGTTACCATTGTAAAGACAATTTAATTCTTTATAAAATCGTGCATTTGATCCATCACTTTTTCCTCTGCTTACATTTTATTGTGTTAGATGCATTTGTGACTTTGTGCATGCTTTATTTCTAAAAGCTTTAATCATTTTGATCATCTGGTTGAAGTTATCTCAGCAAAGACCATTCGAAAGAATAGGATAGCTAGAAACGCATTGAGTCAGAATGCACAATAGCTTTAGAGATAAAAATACTTGTGTTTCACTTCTTTTTGTAACCAACACATGCACTTTAGAAATAGGAACATATGGCATTCACATTGAGAAATGTTGAATAATTAGATAAACAGATACCTAACGCATTTACGTACATTTGGATTGTAAACAAGCATCTCTCATCTTCATCTTTACCCACTCTTACACGTGTTTATCTTACTTGGATCAATGCATACCCTTATCACCTAAACACCATTTTTTTTTTGTTGAACCCTGTGTTTCACTGGAACTCTTGTGTTTTCTTGTACGCATGCAGTAAATTAGTGTAGATAGAACTCCATTTATTTAGAACCTTTCTACATCTGCTGCAACGCAAGGTCTGCATTAGTCTAGCCTAAATCCCTATGTTCGACTCTGGACTTACCAGGAACTTGAATTAGATTTATACTTGGATCTGACTCAGGAAAAACTTGTACAATCATAGAGAGTGTAACGCATCTCACATACGCACCATCCAATCTTCTCACTTAGAGAAGAAATTCATCATTCATCTTCATTCACATCAATCTTGTCTTCCATCTTCATTTATAATACACTCCTAGCACACATCACGAATCACGAACACTAATCCTGTTAAATAAAAATTTGTGCATAAACAAAACCCTATTAGATTAAAATATGCTCATAATGTGAATTTTATGTTTAAGCATAAAAAAGCTAGATCTATGCATGAAAAATTAAATTTTGTGCCTAAACATTTTCATGAAAAATTTATGTATGCATATAATTAAATTTGTGTATAAACATGGAAATACTATAAATATGCATGGAAAATCAAATTTCGTGCCTACTTGTCATTTTTGTGGAGTTAAAGATCATATAAGAAGACCAAATTGCTTTAAATTGAAAAATGCTCCAAAGAATTAATTATTTGAGAAAAAGATTGTGAAAATAAAGTATTTGTATCAACAAATGCCACATTTCTAGAGGAAGACCACATTAGAAATCATCAACCACGCAGTAAAATAGTGTTGAAATAAATTACAAAAGACGTTACAAATAGAGCCAGTTCATCTACTAGAGTAGTAGATAAAACTAGTACATCTGATTAGTCACATCCTTCTCAATAGTTGAGAATACCTTGACATAGTGGGAAGGTTGTTCATCAACCTGAACGTTACTTGGGTTTAACAAAAATACAAGTCGTCATACCTGATGACGGCATAGAGGATCCATCGACCTATAAACAGGCGATGAAATATGTGGACCGTGATCAGTGGGTCAAAGCCATGGACCTCGAAATGGAGTCCATGTATTTCAATTTTGTCTGAAAACTTGTAGATAAACCAAGTGATGTGAAACCAATTGGTTGTAAGTGGATCTACAAGAGAAAACGAGACCAAACCGGTAAAGTACAGACTTTTAAGGCTCGATTTGTGGCAAAAGTTTATACCCAGAGAAAGTGAGTGGACTATGAAAAAACTTTCTCTCCCGTTGCCATGTTAAAGTCGATAAGAATACTCTTATCCGTTGCCACCTTTTATGACTATGAAATTTGGCAAATGAATGTCAAGACAACTTTTCTAAATGGCGATCTTGAAGAGAGTATCTATATGGCTCAACCAAAGGGGTTTATTGCACAGGGTCAAGAACAAAATATTTGTAAGCTTAAAAAATCCATTTATTGGTTGAAATAAGCTTATAGATCCTGGAATATAAGGTTTGATACTGCGATCAAATCTTATGGTTTTGAACAGAATGTTGACGAGCCTTGTGTTTACAAGAAGGTCGTCAATTCTACTATAACGTTCTTAGTTTTATATGTTGACGATATTCTAATATTTGGGAATGATATAGGATATCTTACTGATGTCAAGCAATGGCTAGATACACAATTCCAAATGAAATATTTAGGAAATGCGCAGTATATTTTTGGGATCCAAATTGTTCAGAATCGCAAGAATAGGACACTAGCCATGTCTCAAGCATCTTATATAGACAAAATGTTGTCTAGATATAAAATGCATAATTCCAAAAAGGGTCTGTTGCCTTTCAGACATGGAATTCATCTGTCAAAAGAACAATGTCCTAAGATTCCTCAAGAAGTTGAGGATATGAGAAATATTCCACATGCCTCCGCAGTTGGAAGCCTAATGTATGCAATGTTATGTATTAGACCTGACATATGCTACTCAATAGGGATCGTCAGTATATACCAGTCTAATCCTGGACATGATCATTGGACTGCCGTTAAGAACATCTTAAAGTATCTTAGGAGAACTAGGGACTACATGCTCGTGTATAGTGCTAAGGATCTGATCCTTACTGGATACACTGACTCTGATTTCCAAACTGATAAAGATGCTAGAAAGTCTACATCTGGATCAGTGTTCACTCTTAACGAAGGAGCAGTGGTGTGGAGAGGTGTAAAACAGACCTGTATAGCTGACTCCACAATGGAAGCTGAATACGTAGCTGCTTGCGAAGCAGCAAAAGAAGCAGTATGGCTGAGAAAATTCTTGACAGATTTGGAAGTTGTTCCAAATATGCATTTACCCATCACCTTGTATTGTGACAACAGTAGTGCTATTGCAAATTCAAAAGAACCTTTAAGCCATAAATGGGGAAAGCACATCGAACGCAACTACCACCTTATCTGGGAAATCGTACACCGTGGTGACGTTATAGTGACCCAGATACCTTCTGAGCATAACACTGCTGATCCTTTTACAAAAACCCTCACGGCTAAAGTTTTTTAGGGTCACCTACATAGTTTAGGTCTACGGTGTTTCTAAACTAGGAGAAGTGGGAAATTATGTTGGGTGTGGATGCCCTAGTTTATTGTACTCATATGTAATATTAATTTCTCACAGTTAAATTTAGCATCATTTGATCCTACTAAGAGTTTTAGTCCAAGTGGGAGTTTGTTGGATTTTATGTCCTAAAACTCTTAGTTTGTAATATCATATTCTTGTTCAATAAAGTTGTTATTGAAAATCTTTAGTAAATTTAAATTCTATATTCATGAATCCAATAAACTAAGGATTCGAGGCTATTAAGTTTAAGTTTGAACTTTATGTAGTGACATAAATGTGGATCAAGTTCAAATATATGGCCAAAATGGTCTATAGTATATGAATAAAATTGGACGCCTTATTATGGGGACACTGTGGATGCGGCCCATTTTGTAGTTAGTACAAATGATGCAATCTTAAACCGTTCATGTGGAGACATGAAAATGGGGGCATCCTATGTAAAGAGTTTACATAAGACTGAACCATGAAATAATCACTTTTTATGTTTAAATGCCGTTTAATGTATAAAACTGACTATGTCGTTAATTGATGACCTATGTAACTTAATCTTAATCCTGAGCTGACTATGAACTCCTGTTCACTCGGAATTATCGTTAGATCTACATAGGTGAGGGCAGCTCATTATCGCTGGCTCAATAAGCCTTCCATTTCAGGGGTAAGATCGGGTGGATAGCTGGGAACATAAAGTGCAAGACGGAATTCACTCCTACCCATTATAGGGATAGTAGATAAGTTGTGCCCTTTAGTACTGAATCTAGGTCTTGAACAAGGGGCCCCACCCTCTCCTTGGCCCGAGAGTTGTTCGGTTTATAGGTTGGACCTTAAACCAATTGTTCATTGGAGGATCAGTGGAACTTAAGGAATAAGATGTAGTCTCGGGGGTAAAACGATTTTTATGAACCAGCCGAGATTACGAACAACCTGTGAAGGATTAGTTTACTAATCATGGTTATATCATATGGATACAAATATATATATAGTGAGGGGAGTGCAACTACGGGACTATAGTGGATTGACCTGTGAGTTAACGAATGGTGATTAGCTCCATCTAAAGAGTTTTGCCAGCTAATCTCGGATCGTTGGAGCCCATGATCTATAGGTCCATTAGGTTCCCCTACTAGCTCATATGGAATAAACTTAGAACAGTATGATAGAATAATTCGAATTGTTCTAATTAGGTAAAGATAGAGAAACCGACAAGTATATGTGATATAATGGTCGGTTTTTCAGTTTAGAGATATAACTTTAATGTTTAAATGTGATTTAAATATAGAAAATATAAATACGTTCATATTTGGAAGCTCGAAAATAATGGGAATGGTAAAAAATATAAAAAGTCAAAAAGTTGACTTTTGACTTTGAAAAGTCAAATTTTGACCGACCTTATATTCAAATGTGATTTGAATTTCGAGAAAATGAATGCGGATTCATGCTCGGGAGGTCAAAATTAGTCAACACGAAAAAATTTATAAAAAATCAAAATGTTGACTTTTCGGTCAAAGTTTGACTTTGACAAAATGACTATTTTGCCCTTTGACTAAAGTTAGTGGGAAAATCCAAATTTTTGTTGGATAATTCTACTAACAAAGTAGTGGTCTAGTTGTTGGCTTATAATGGAGACATTAAGCCCACTTAGATGGTGGATTCTAGGTGTTGGGTTTTTATGAATTTGTTTCGTGCAATTTTGCATGACCATTTTCTATAAATATGGGCTTTTTAATTTGGATGAAAAACTTTTGGACATTTTGTAAAAATTAGTTTTTAAAAAATTGGGTTGAAAAATCTAAACCCAACTCAAAATTCATTCTTCTATTTCCATTTCTTTCTTTCTCTCGGGTTCTTCATTCATCGGGTCCCACAATCCGGTTCTAAGTCCAGAGGATAGTAGGTCAGCTCTAGTAGTTATCCGGTTCATGTTCGAGCGGAGGTATAAGAAGTTTCAGGAGCTTTAAACGGAAGATTCCAAAAAAAAACCCTAATTAATTGATTTAGGGGTGTATGTTTAATTTATGTAATTAGAGTAAAATTGTTCATCTTTTCCGCTGCGCATGCCTACTTTTCCATCATGTGGTATCACTTATAAACCGAACCCCTATCGGTCCAAGGAGAGGGTGGGGCCCTTGTTCAAGATCTAAGGGAACAACTTATTTACTATCCCTATAACGGGTAGAAGTGAATTCCGTCTTGCACCCTATGTTCCCAGCTATCCACCTGATCTTACCCCTGAAGTGGGAGGCTTATTGGGCTAGCGATAATGAGCTGCCCTCATCTATGCAGATCTAAGGATAATTTCGAGTGAACAGGAGTTCATAGTCATCTCATAATTAAGATTAAAAGTCTTAAATATCATGCTTGTTATTTGCCAAAAATGAATACTAGTAGTTTTGGAACTAATTTGAAATGAGTTTCAAAGTCTTTGATCAATAACCATGAAGGGCCCAAAAAATGGGTATCAAAATCTTTTGGTTGAGCTTTCTTTGTAGATGTGACTTAAGAAGCAAATGGATGTTTGGACTTCAAATTGAGGAATTAATTCTAATTGGAGCAACTAAAAAAAAGTTTTCCTCAATCCAACAAAGAAAATTGCATATTTTATAACATTTATTTTTTTATTCTTGAGATAATTATGCTTTTGCTATCTTTATGGAAATTATCTCTTGAATGGTTTTGGAAAGTTTAACCTTGTTTTCTTGAATTATATTGTATATCAAATTCAATGTCCATGAGAAATGATTGAATATCTATCTATTTGACATTTATCTATACCGCTTATTATTTGACTTTTTTGCCAATTAGATGCTTGTTCTATCCTCGTGTTTTCTTGGAAGGTTTTGAGCAAAAGGATCAAGTATTGCAAAAGATTGTCATTGTTTTGATGGTTAAGATATACTTTATTCTTTTGGATGAAATTGATTAGAGTTTATTAAATGCTTTTTGAACCTGAGTTATGCATATATATATATTTTTTATTCAATGTTGAAAAGAATGTGTTTAGAACATGTTGCTGTGAAGAGTTGTTAGATTCCAAATTGTTCCAATTTTGATAGTGAGAATGTAACGTGATTTGCAATGATCAAATTTTCTTATTTGTTATGGAAATTTGGTGAAATTGAGTTGCTATGCCAACAAGTATGGAGACCGCGCTTACGCAACAATTAAGAGTATTGCTGCAAAATCGAAGGGTTCACTACATTTTTCTTGGAGATTAGCAAAGCAACATATATTGCAGTCCCCATTTTCATTTGATTTATAAGTGTTGAGACATTCAATTTATCCCATAACAGTCGCTCTGAAAATTTCATGTTCTTATAAGAACTTTTTAGGTTTGTTATTACGATCTATAGCTGATATATTCAATTTTCTATGCTTGAAGCCAAAAAGATGAGATAACCTGTCAATTCGACGATATTCTGTAGAATAATGTCTGCATTTGGAGAGAGCCAATTATACCTCAGCTCCTAGGATTTTAATTAGCATTTGTTTGAGAAAAATCATTATTTCAACTTCATTTACGTAATTGGAACCCAAAAAATACACGAAATTCCTCATTTCTTCTTCTCTCTTTTTTTTCTTCTTTTCTTTTATCAATGATAAATATCGATAGATGATTATCAATGTCTAACAATGGTAGATTTATCCTTCTTATTTTTATATCATTGATGGACATTAATAAATTTCTATGATAGATATTAATAAAGTTCTCTTAGTGACAGACACTGGCAAAATTATGTTTTTGTAAATCGATTGAGACTTCTTCTTATTCTATAAGTCCATCACAAATATACACCGATAAGCTCACTGATAGAAATTTATCAGTGTCTACCAGTGATAAAAACTAATAAAAGTATGTCATTGATAGAGGTTAATAGAAATCTATTAGTGTTTATCGGTGATAGGAACCGATAGAAATATATAATTTATACTAAAAATGATAGAAATTGATGATAGACGTTGATCGACTCTATCAGTGATAGAAACTGATAAAAGTTTATATTGATATAAGTATTTTTTTTACTATTTTTATAAATAATTTGACATTTTTTCTACTATGAAATTTTTTCAATTTATTTATTTGTTCCTTAATAAATATTAAATAAAAAAATAATTAAGACCGACGATTAAGGTTAAGAACTTTCCATCATTGTGTTATGACCGACGATTACTTCCCGTCCGACTCACCTAAAATTAAAGTAATATTGAATTATTAAATGGCAACTAGAATCATGTTAATTAAATTTTGACATATCTTGAATTTTGGCGGAGCTGCCTTATGCGCCTTGAGAAGCACAAAATTTCCCTCCATCGCAATTTCCGCTTGGCCAGTCAGAAAGGCGAAAGAAAATGACAGAGATTCAAGGAAACACTGAGAAAATGGACAAACGGAAGAACCAAAGTAAGCTCTTAGTCTTCACCGGCGGCGCTGCTCTTCTCGCCGTCGCCGTGAACCTTGCAATTGTAGCCATCAGCAAACGGAAGAAGAAGAAAGGTACTACGCATCATTCCATTTTGCTTCATCCATTCACTTTCGAGCTATCTTACATTTCAGTGTTTGCTGTAACACATCCTTGCATTTCAACGAGATGAATCTTGTATGTATTCGCTGTGTATCTTGCGTCGATAGCATTGTCGTACTGTTGATATACTTATTTTTTCATGATTAACAGAACTTCCAGGATTTGAGCTACGCGTCAACCTCTCGCCATCTGAGATTCTGAACCTAGCAGATAAAATTATTGCGAAGTCGAAGAAGGTTCATGATACTGTTGCGTCTGTTCCTCCTAACAAGGTGTCGACCACATTGCTTTTACTGCAAATTTCTGTATTCATCTGTACTCGCTCTCCCCCCGCATCTGCGAACAGCTCATATAGTGAAGAATATGAACCTCTTAATCGAATAACGTTTTTGATGCGGTTTTTGGTAACTATGTTCCAGTGAAATTTCTGTACTCATTGTAATTGGTCCATTGTCATGGAATCAGTTTTACATATGTAACTAACAGATGTCAGTATAAACTTCGTCACATCGACTTGGAATTGGTCAAGAAATTTTAGAAGAAGAGATAGAAATAAGGCTGCATGTGTCTCGTGTTCATATCACATTTTCTTCACAACCTGAATTTGATTTCTGATATGTTCGTAGTTACCCTTTATAATACGTCAACTGAAGCTTGCAGGTTACATATTCGAATGTAATTTCACCACTGGCTGATTTAGAGGCTGAACAATTTCCACTAGTACAATCATGTGTGTTTCCAAAACTAATATCTACTTCAGACGATGTGCGTGTAGCAAGTGCTGAAGCAGAGCAGAGAATAGATGCTCATGTTCAGATGTGCAGGTACCAACCATTGCTATCTTTTCATGAAAAGTTACATTCGTTAGCTTTTTGTAGATGTTAGAATATATTACTGTTTTATATTATTTAGCTTTCAGTCATTGTATTTGTTGGTCTTTTCTTTGCTCCCGGTTATTATTGTGTATCCAACTGTCTATTGACACCTGGCATTCGTCCTTTCTATATATATAATATCCTCTTTGCCTCAGATTAGGGCATAGGGGTTGCATTATCATCATTTTGGTTATATACTGCTTTATGGTATCGAAGCTCAGGCTCTTTTTTCTTTATCATGGTGTTTACATCAATGCCATCATCTTCAGAAGATGAATCAGTCTTAAATAGTTTACCCACTGCAACCTTATCGCCTGTCATTTCATTGTCAACAGTCCACCCTCAAGATAACCCTATTTCTTCTCAGCAAAATATCCCAACGCTCACTGCTCAAGGTAATACCTCTCATCTTCCTCTCTTCTCAACCCCCTTTTCGATTCCTCATTTAAACCCTACCTTCGGAGGGTTTAATGCTCAGCAGCTTGACATTCCCTTCCTTCAGTAACCAACATTTCCTCAACCTCTTATTCCCAATCTTCCTTTCTTTCCTCAACTCCAACCTCAACCTCCATCTCCTGCATTTCCTTCCCTGACTCAACCCCTTTCCATCAAATTAACTGATTCCAACTATTTGCTATGGAAGAACCAACTCCTGAACTTCATCATTGCGTACGACGTACAAGGTTTCATGGATGGAACAATACAACCCCCTCAGTCTCTCGATGTTCAAAGAACCCAGGTTAATCGGTATGTTGTTTGGCAACGATTCAACTAGACGATCACGAGTTGGCTATATTCCTCCTTCATAGAAAGATAAGCTTGGTGAAATAGTTGGTTGTAGCACAACGTTCGAAATATGGGACACCCTTCAGAAGGTGTATGAGTCCTTGTCCACAACTCGGATTATGGGCCTTCATTCCTAGCTTCAGATGATTAAAAAAGATGGCCTTTGTGTGTCTTAGTATCTTGCACAAATCAAAGATATTGCAGACCAATTTTCAATTGTAGGTGAGCCTATTTCTTATCGGGATCTTGAGTATATTCTTGAGGGATTGGGAATTGAATACAATGCTTTTGTTACTAGTATTCAAAATTGCACTGATTGTCCATCCTTAGCTGATGTGCGAAGTCTCCAGTTAGCATATGAGGCCAAATTTGAGAAGCAAAATATTGTGGAGCATGTTAAATTTGTATATTATTGAATAAATCAGGATAATTCAGAATACATAATGAACCCTCTACAAGGGGAATAATAGATCTCACAGAAACCAGTAATGGAAAATACCAAAAGGAAAATAATAATGGACAATTATCCCTAATTTCCTTTAACACACTCTCTCAAACTCAAGGTGGTAGATTGGCGAACAACTTGAGTTTGCAAGAATAACTTTCAAAACAAATCAGCAGGTTGGGATGGAAACAAGAACCCACAAAGAATGAAAACATAAAGAACTTCTAGACGAAGCAGAAACCCATGAAGAGCAAAACCAAGGACTTTTTGGGATAGAAACATAGATTCTCATATAGAAATCTATAACAAAACCTACAAAGAAACAACCTTACTTGAATAGGATCTGTTCTATAGGTTGTACAATTGTGTCCTTGAGTTCTAACAAAACCTACGAAGAACGAAACAAGAACTTTTGGAACAAATTTAACCAAAAGTGGCCTTAATTGAACGAAACAAGTGGCCTTAATTGAATTGAACCGAATGGAACAAATTTAACCAAAAATACAATCGAAAATAGATATGAAATTTCAAGAATTTTACGATCTAAAACTCCACGAATGGACATATGGTATCATGTTTGCTGGGCGCAATGGAATGACGATGACGTAAAAGCAGCGGATCTCGATTCGAGTCCGATTGGTGGCATGTCATTTTTTTATTATAAAAAAGTTATATAATATAATTAATTCAAGTCCCAATGAGATTTGACATTTTTAAACTAGGAGACGACGCAAACAGATCGGAGAAGGGTGGCACAAATCTAGGAGGTATGGGATAGAGCGACGCAAAATTGAGCACGAAACTGAAGTATTATGAAGATTGGACAAAACCCACAACAAGCGGAACTTGCGACGAAGATGAACAATGAAACTCGGATCTGGGAGGGAGAATTTGTTGGCACTATGCACGATAGTTTTGTGGACGAATAGGCTGAGCGACAACTGGATTGGAGTTGAATCTGGGGCAGTGGAATGGTTCTGAGTAAGGGATGTTCAGATTGATAGTGAGAGACAGACGGATCTACACGTGGGTTTGCCTCCGTCAATGGCTAGTTGGATCGACGGAGGCAGAGATTAGAGCGGTGACAACTAGAGTTCAATGATATAAAACCCTAGAGTTTTGATACCCTGTCAAATTTGTATATTATTGAATAAATCATATAAATTAAGTTAAGGAAAAATCCTTATTAAACTAGTCACCCACTGTTTTATGCCACTTCTCCAAGGGTTATAGGCTTCTCCTACTTGTGTTTACCTTGTGGCATAAATAAGTACTCTTGGTTAACACCATTAGCTCCCTTTTGAGCTTAACTCTAGTATTCAAGCTTAACACTACACTTAGAACTTCCTTACAACTCACCTACGCGCTTGGCCTATCACCAACGCATTGCCTACACTTAGTCGCTTGGCTTGCACTTGGCCGGTTAGGCGCTACCACATGCACATGGGCGTTCAAGTAAGCGCTAGGACATGCACACTCTACCTAGGCGTTGGGTGCTTGCTGGTGCTACACTCAGTATGTTCTCAGCTGATAGCACCTTCCATCGCACAACCTCACACTTCACCTTACATGCACACACTAGCCAACGTGTGTGCACGCCCACGCATACCCTCGCCTAGGCCAGCTGCTTGCTTGTCCTTTGGCTGTAACTCCCTACTTGTTCATCCATCAAAATTTCCATATTCAACTTCCATCCTTAATAACTTAAATTCCAGACGTTATCTTACAAAATTTCTTTCTAAGAACTTCTTTCTAAGCATCTTAACTATCTTACCTTAAAAGTCGAGCTTCCAATTCCCCTTAATGAGCCCAAAATTCTCCAATCTTTCCAACTTGCTCGGAGGATCGAGAAACTTAGAACACTTGTTAGATTCTTCAAATTTTAGCTCCAAATCATGGAGTTTCTTCTTGGTAGCCTAGCACCGATTGCACTTCAATTGGCAGCAACTCCTCCCCTTTGGCACGAGAAAAATGAGCAAACTTGAGCTTTTCTTCACAACCCATATTTATACTAAGCTTTGCATGGTCAAGAGGTCTAATTTGGTGACACCTAGGCCACTAACTAATGCTTAAGGCTCCTAATGACGTCACTTAGCCAACTAACCGAGTGATTAAGCTATGTGCTTCACCTTCATACCAACGCATAGGGCTGGCATCCATACCAACCCTTCTCTCGGCCAACGCACGCACATGGCCAGGAACAACTCATTCATTTGTTTCCAGCATGTTTGCATTGAGTATTGATAGGATGCTAGAGACTGTGCTTGATGAACTATTGATTTCCGCTCCTGTTGGTGAGGTGCTAGTAGTAAAAAAATTCTATAGAGACTGTGAAGTGATGATTGAGGGACAAAGCATGTTGACTGATTTAATTCCTTTAGAATTGCTTGAGTTTGATGCTAAGGAATGGATTTTTTGTTTAAATATCATGCCTATATAGATTGTTATAAGAAAGAAGTGGTGTTTAGGAGACCTAGAGAAATTGAGATAGTGTTTACAAGAAATAGGAGAGTTCTTCCGAATAGTTTGATCTCAGTAGTTAAGGCCAAGAAGTTGCTAAGCAAAGGATGCACAATATACTTGGCCCATGTAACTGTTCCACAGGCAAAGAAGTTGAGACCAGAGGATGTTCTAGTGGTTTAGGAGTTTGTTGATGTATTTCTTGAAGAGTTGTCAAGATTACCACCTGACAGAGAAGTAGAGTTTACGATTGGTTTGATTCTAGGAATAACTTTTATTTCTCAGGCACCCTATAGAATGACACTTGTTGAGCTGAAGGAGTTGAAGATTCAGTTGCAAGAATTGGTGGACAAGGGTTATATTAGGCCCATTGTGTCACCATGGGGAGCGCCAATTCTGTTTGTAAAGAAGAAGGACGACACCTTCAAGTTATGTATTGATTATAGACAGCTGAACAAGGTGAAGATATGGAATAAATATCCGTTATCTCGCATCAATGATTTATTTGATTAGCTAGGAGCATCAATGTTCTCTAAGATAGACATAAGGTTAGGATATCATCAGCTGAAGGTTAGAGAAGCAGATGTTCCAAAAACAGCCTTCAGAACCAGGTATGGGCATTACAAGTTCTTAGTTATGCCATTTGGCTTAACCAATGCCCCAGTGGCGTTTATGGATTTGATGAACAGGATATTTCATTCATATTTAGATCAGTTTGTGATTGTTTTCATAGATGATATCCTGGTTTACTCAGATGGCAGGGAGAAGCATGCAGAGCATCTGAGGATAGTATTATAGACGCTACGTGAGAAGCAGTTGTATGCTAAGATCAGTAAGTGCAAGTTTTGGCTCGATCAGATAGTATTCTTGGGGCACGTAGTGTCAGTTGTAGGTGTTAGTGTAGATCCTCAAAAGACAAAGGCGATAGTTAAGTGGGAACGACCTACTTCCGTGAGAGTGGTACGTAGTTTCCTTGGATTAGCAGGTTATTATAGGTGATTTATTGAGGGCTTTTTGAACCCATTGATCAGCTTAATTAGGAAAGATGCTAGGTTTGAATGGACAGAGAGGTGTGAGCAGAGCTTCCAGCAGTTGAAGTGAAGATTGGTGTCTATACCAATTCTAACTCTTCCAATTCCAGGTAAAGAGTTTGGAATCTACTGTGATGCTTCCAGACAAGGTTTAGTATCTGTGTTGATGCAGGAAGGAATGGTGGTAATTTATGCTTCTAGACAGTTGAAGAAGCATGAGTGTCACTACCCCACCCATGATTTGGAGTTAGCAATGGTGGTATTAGCCTTGAAGATTTGGAGACATTATCTATTTAGGGAGCGATGTCATATATTCACGGATCATAAGAGTTTGAAGTATATTTTCAAGCAGGAGTTAAATCTGAGGCAGAGAAGGTGGTTGGAGTTGGTTAAAGATTACGATTGTATTATTATGTACCATTCAGGGATACCTAATGTGGTAGCTAATGCATTGAGCAGAAATCGAGTCATCTTAGAGCTACCCTTAGTTTGGTTAGAAGTGTGTTGTTGCAAGAACTGAAGAGTGTTGATGTTATATTAACAGTCGGAGTTTAATAGCTCATTTTCAGGTGAGACCTACCTTGGTAGAAGATATCATCAGGGAGCAGCCCGAAGATCCTAGTCTTCGGAAATTGGCAAAGGAAGTTACCAAGAAGCAAAGAACGAATTATAAGTTAAGGTCAGATGGAGCTCTACTGAAGGAAGGAAGAGTATGTGTGCCTAATGTCGTGACCCTGAAGAATACTATTTTAGAAGAAGCACACAGTTTGGCTTATGTAATGCATCTAGACAATACGAAGATGTATAAAACCTTGAGGAAGTCTTACTGGTGGCCTGGAATGAAGCGAGACATAGCAGAGCTTGTAGATAAATGCTTAGTTTGCCAACAAATTAAGCCTGAACGTCAGAGGCCCGCAGGTTTGCTTAACCCACTTTCAGTACCTGAATGGAAAGGGAGCATATTACAATGGATTTCTTATTTGGATTACCTAGGACCCCGAGTGGCTATGATGGCATATGGGTAATTATTGTTAGACTCATGAAGATGGCTAAGTTCTTACCAATCAAGGTTATTTTCACACTGGACAGATTAGCCAGGTTGTATGTTGATAGAATATTAAGCTAGTATGGAGCTCCTGTATCGATAATATCCGACCGAGATCTGAGATTTACTTCGAAATTCTGGCCTAGATTTTAGAAGGCTCTTGGTACTAAGTTACATTTCAGTACAACTTTTCATTCACAGACAGATGGACAGTCAGAGCGAACCATTCAGACTCTAAAAGACATGTTAAGAGCTTGTGTGTTACAGTTTAAGGGCAGTTGGGATGCACACTTGCCGTTAGTAGAGTTCGCTCATAATAATAGTTATCGCTCCAGTATTGGAATGGCTTCATATGAGGCATTGTACGAGAAGCAGTGTAGGACTCAAGTCTATTGGAATGAGGTTGGTGAAAGGAAGTTAGTGGGGTCGGAGTTAGTGCAAATGACCTTAGACAATGTGAAGTTGATCAGAGAGAATTTGAAGGTAGCTCGAGACAGACATAAGAGTTATGCGGACAAACGAAGAAGAGAACTGGAATTTAAAGTTGGAGATTGAGTGTTCCTTAAATTATCTCTATGAAAAGGAAAACTTAGATCTGGCAGGAAAGGCAAGTTGAGCCCAAGATATATAGGACCTTACAATATAGTCGAACGGGTCGGGCCAGCAGCATGTAGATTAACCTTACCTCCAGAGTTATCCAGGATACATAATGTTTTTCAGGTGTCTTTGTTGAGGAAGTACTGGATCCTTCACATATTTTGCAAGATCAACCAGTGCAATTGAAGAGAAACCCACGAGGAAGAGCTTGTACAGATTCTAGACAAGAAGGAGCAAATACTAAGGAATAAGACTATTCACAAAGTGTTGTGGAGGAACCATGGGGTAGAAGAGGCTACCTGGGAGACCGAGGAGCAAATGAGAAGCCAATATCCACAATTGTTTGTATGATGGAGCTTGATACAAATTTTGAGGACGAAATTTTTCTAAGGGGAAGGTAAAGTGTAAACCCTAGAACTTATTTTACTAAGTAATTATGCTTAGTAAGTGTAAACCCTAGAAGTTTCTTTGACATATGATGTTTATGTTGTTAATCTAGTTGCATAATATGTTGTGGGCAATGTGAATGTGTAGAAGTGTTAAAAGGAAGAAAAATACTAGTGTTAGGGAGGAGGCTTTCGGGTGGCTTGAGGAAGCAACCAACACTTAGTGGAATCTTGGAAGATGTAAGTAAAGGGAAACTAGGTGTGGAGTTAGGCTAAATAGTGAAGGAAATTCTCTAAGTATGGGACTTGAGGCTCTCCGGTGAAGTAGGAAGACTCAACACTTAGAAGGAAATTGTAAGGCTTATGAGTTAAAGCCATGCATGTGTCCAAGGATTAAGTAGGAAGCATTGGCTAAGTGTAACAAGAGGCGTGCGTTAAGACCCTATGTTAGAGGTTATAGTGAACACCAAGCGTTGAGGTTGGCCGTGGCTAGCAAAAGGCACCCGTTGGCCTCAATAGGGATTAATTTGACCAAGGAGGGGTGGCATGCGTGCAGTCAAGAGCCCAAGCGAGCGCTGAGGAGGCGCCAAGGTGAGGTGTTAGGCGTGGGCTGCAGGGTGTGCGTTGGCCGTGAGAAACGGAGGTTAGGAACTAAGTGTGGGCTGCATGAAGGCGTAGGCATTGGCGAGCGGCATCGCCTTGGAGGAGCGTTGAGCGTTGTCAAATGGAGGTTATTTTGGGCTAGGATGGACGAACAAGGCGTGAAGAAGGGCACCAAGGCAAGGCGATAGGCGATGGCCATATGCGTGCGTTGACCGAGAGAAGGGTTGGTATGAACGCCAACCCTTTCGTTGGTATGAAGGTGAAGCACATAGCTTAATCACTCGGTTAGTGGGCTAAGTGGTATCATTAGGAGCCTTAAGCAGTAGTTAGTGGCCTAGGTGTCACCCAATTAGACCTTTTGACCATGCAAAGTTTAGTATAACTATGGGTTGTGAAGAAGAGCTCAAGTTTGCTCATTTTTCTTGTGCCAAAGGGGAGGAGCTGCTGCCAATTGAAATGCAATCAGTATTGAAGGTAATCCTAGGCTGCCAAGAAGAAATTCCCATGATTTGGAGCTGAAATTTGAAAAATCTGACAAGTGTACTAAGTTTCTTGATCTTCCGAGCATGCGGGAAAGATTGGAGAATTCTAAGTTAAGGAGGCAATCTTTTATTTATGTGGATGATATTTTAGTTATTGGTAATGCGCTTCACTTATACAACATTTTGTTTCTACCTTGAATGCCTCTTTCTCTCTTAAAAGATTTGGGTCTTGTTTCTTATTTTTTGGGCATTGAAGTTTCGTCTCAACCAGGTTCGATGCATTTATCTCAATCCAAGAACATCTCATACTTTTTGAAATGAGCAAATATGCTTGATTGTAAACCTATTACAACGCCTATGTTTGCTGGTGAACAATTGTCCCTTACTGATGGGTTACCCTTGGACGATCTCTCAGCTTAAAGTCTTGTTGGTGCCCTTCAGTATTGCACTCTAACAAGACCCTATATAAGTTATTCTGTTAATAAGCTGTGCGAATTTCTCTATGCTCCAACAACAACCCATATGTGGGCTGTCAAGTGTCTTTTGAGGTACCTAAAGGGCTCTTCTTCACTTGGTTTACTTCTTACTAAATCGTCTCATCCCTTTGTTACGGATGTGGATTGGGCTAATTGCCTAGATGATCGTAGAAACACTAGTGGATTTTGTATCTTTCTTGGTTCCTATTTAATCTCCAGAAAGCTTCTAAACAACATGTCGTTTCTCGCTCTAGCGCTGAATCAGAGCATCGAGGAATGTCTAATGCCACAGTCGAACTTACTTGGCTTGAGAATGTGTTATCTGAAATTGGCATGTTGTCTTGTGCCCCTCCTATTCTCCTATGTGATAATTTGAGTGCCACTTACATTGCCGCCAATCCCGTTTTCCATAATCGAATGAAGCACATTGAAATTGATCATCATTTCATTCGTGAAAGAGTTGCTCGCCATCAGTTGCGCGTTTGGTTCGTTCCTTCAAAAGACCAGTTTGCGGACATTATGGCAAAGGCATTACCATCCTCTCGGTTTTCTGGTCTTCGTACCAAGCTCACTGTTCTTAACAAGAACCATTAACTTGCAGGGGGATGCCAGAATATATTACAGCTTTATATTATTTAGCTTTCAGTCCTTGTATTTTTTGTTATTTTCTTTGCTCCTGATTGCTATTGTGTATCCAACTGTCTATTGACACCTGGCATTGGTTTTTTCTATATATAAATATCCTCTATGCCTCAGATTAGGACACAAGGGTTGCGTTATCATTATTTTGGTTATTTACTGCTTTAGTAGATTATGCAGCAGGAGCAGTGTACTCTTGAAGGCTTAAACTTATGACACCCTTTTCTTCCCCGTTTGTTTGTATGATTTACATGTATATCCTTGTTTTCAAATGCAATTTCTTTGCTATAATGGGCGGGGAAAAATGAAGCGAATTGTATATCTGGGCTTTAAAGAACTGATTGGTTTGTCTCCTTGGGCGGAACAGCAAACGTGAAGATGTGTATCGTGTTGTCAAAGCCTTTTCTACAAGAGGGGAGCAGACAAGTGCTGAACAGAAGTGTTTTATCCAATGTTTGGTACGTACTCCTAGTAGATTGCAATATCGAGAGATTGTTATCCTCTCTTTCCCTGGGTACAGAGTAATGTGTAATTTTTCTTCAAATAGGAAAGATAACTACTAAAACTAACTATTAAGATAATTACATAAAATTCAATATATACTATAATTTAAATTACAAAGAGCCATGATCGCAAGACTCTAATTGGTGTCGAGATTAAATAGCTCAGTTCTATGTATTCAAAAGTTGTTTATGTTGCCAATCCAAGCATTAGAGATTAAGGCACCTAGACCTTTAATAAGGTTTAGTTCCCCATCCCCATACTGTCTAACTAATTTTTTTTGTTGTTTTCTTTTCCTGCACTGTGTGTGTGGGTGAAAACATATTTATATATTTGTTCCTTGGAACTTGTTTTCCCAAACTTAATTTCCATGGATGGCCGATTTCATGAACAACTGAAGTTGTTATTCCTTAGAAAGTATAGACTGATCACAAATGTTTTTTTTTTTTAAAAAAAGAAAACGCACATTTTCATTGAGATAATGAAATGAGACAATACAGAGTGAATAATGTTTCAATGAAGAGACAAAACTGAAGCCAAAAGATCAGTAAATGCACCTGAACATCTCAACTAGGCTGCACTCCCTTAATACTCCCATCATATCTAATAAAGTAAAGAACTAACCAAAATCGAGGTCCCAAGAACAACAAGGAACCAGTACAAAGCCAATACAAAGCCAAGAACAAAACATTACAAGAGCTTGTAACAATATAGGACAACTACAACTGAGAACAACCAGCAATAAAAGATTAACAAAACTAACTAAATAAGACTACGATGGAGGGAAAATGAAGGCCTTCCAATTAAGACTGATGTCTTGGATGGAGAAATCTTCAAAGGCTTTGGAAAGGGAACACCACGAGCAAGCATTGAGCCGAGCTATCTCGAAACAGATCATCCAAGGGGAAGCTTTGTCATGAAAAACACTTTGATTTTTTTCAAGCCACTGTTTTGCTAATAAGGCTTTTACTGCATTGGACCAAATCAACCTTGTTTTTCTTTAAACTTAAGACCGATCAGCAGCTGCAAAACATTGTCCTTGAACTCATTACCAGAACTCCACCTGAGGTTGAAACATTCAAACAAGTGGTGCCAACAATTGAAGAACAAATGCTGTAGGTCTTTCGAATCTGCCAAGCATAGAGGGCAAACCTGTGGAGATAGGCTGTGAGAGGGAAGTTTCATTTGCATTACAGGTGCACAATTGAGAAGCCCATTAAGCATCATCCAATTTCTGATATTAATCCTCCAGGGCCCTTTTGTTTTCCACAATGAAGTTTCCAAATGTTTCCCAATGGGGGAAGCTGTGGAAAGATGTGTTATAAGGGATTTTACCGAGAATTTTCTATTAGCTTCTAGTTCCCAATTTCGTTTATCAGGATTTGGCGTGATTGTTTTTGCTGCAACAAGGCCAGTGAGGACTTGAAAATCAGCACACTCTTCCTCCTTTAATAACCATCTTATTAATGGACCAAGAGGCAAGCAAGGAATCCCAAAATTCGTAGACAGTACCATTTGGATTTGAGGGGATTCTATATAGCCTTGGAAAGGAGTCTTTTAGAGGTATTTTGTCCACCCAAGGGTTAAACCAGAAATTGGATTTTTTTTTTAAAAAATAATGTTATTTTAATATTTATTGACAAAAATAGGGTTGGTTTGAAACTATTGACAAAAATAGGTTTGTGAAATCGTGGACGTGGTCCACGATTTTTGAGTCAGCACATAAATCGTGTACCCCGTCCACGATTTAAGGCCAACCACGAATTAAAGCTATTTTTTTTTCACATTTTCTCCCAACTTTTGTCTTCTTATATTTTTTTAGTGTTTTTGCATCTTCGAAGAACCTTTTACTGTGAAATTCAAATTTTCAAAGGCCCATAGTAAAATAAAAATTGAATCAAGTTTCTAGCAACGAATTAAGGTTAATTTTTTTTTTTTCACATTTTTCCCTAACTTCTGTCTTCTTCTTTTATTTTTTTAGTGTTTTTTGTATTTTCGGAGAATTTTTTTACTATGAAATTCAAATTTTTAAAGGTCTACAGTAAAATAAAAATTGAATGAAATTTCTAGTCACGAATTAATTCTAAATTTTTTTCCACATTTTCCCCCAACTTCTATCTTCTTCTTTTATTTTTCAATGTTTTTTTTTTTTTTTTCATTTTCGGAGAATCTTTTACCGTGAAATTTAAACTCTAAAAGGCCTATAGTAAAATAAAAATTGAATCAAATTTTAGTAAGACTAAATCTATTTTTTTCACATTTTCCCCAACTTCCGTCTTCTTCTTTTATTTTTTAGTGTTTTTTTTGCATTGTTGGAGAATCTTTTACTGTGAAATTCAAATTCTTAAAGGCCTACGGCAAAATAAAAATTGAATCAAATTTCTAATCACGAATTAAGGTTAAATCTATTTTTTTTTCACATTTTCCCCAACTTCTGTCTTCTTTTATTTTTTAGTATTTTTTTTGTATTTTTGGAGATTTTTTTACTGTAAAATTCAAATTTTTAAAGGCTTATGGTAAAATAAAAATTGAATCAAATTTCTAGTCACGAATGAAGGCTAAATCTATTTTTTTCACTAGAATTTTTTTCACATAGATTTGTTTTACCGTGAAATTCAAATAGATTTGTTCCCCTTTGTATCCACTTAAATAAAAAAGCAATAAAATAATAAAATCAATAAAAAAATAATAAAAACATGGAACTCGTGGACTCCGTCCACGAGTTCGTTAGCTGACATAAAAATCGTGTATCGGGTACACGATTTTGCTATCCTATTTTTGTCAATACTTTTTCCCTCCACCTTACTTTTGTAATTTCTTTCCTATATACCCTATTTTTGTTATTACTTTAAAAAAATACACTATTCTTGAACTTACCCCCAAAAATTGATTCTTCTTCCGTTGCCAATTTTGAAGGCAGCCAATATTTCAACTTTTAACCAAGTCCTTGATATGTTGATCCAAGGACTACGGAGGCTACAAATGACTTTTCCACTAGTCATTGCAACACTATTCTTTAAAAGAAGCCCGGTCAATTTAAAAAAACAGCTCTCTAAATTGTTTTTGAGAACTTTCCAAACAGCTCCTTGCACAAGTGGTAAGGAAATTGATTTTGTTGAGGCAAGATTATCGGATTTTTCTTTTTGCATATGTCATTCCCAACTTTTTCCTCTTGCTCAAATTAGTTTTGATGATCCATATTTTCACAATCTAATGGCCAAAATCTGCAACAGAAATATAGGGAAAATAACCTACTTTAGTCAACTTTAGATATTTTGATGATATTTATACTTTACCTTGCTCCAATTGCTTAAAACATGTGCTGATTCTTTTCAATCAGTGACAGGTTAGAGACTTTGAGCGGAATGGCTTAAACCTTACTTCATCAAAGAGGGAGGAATTGCTGCGATTGAGGGGGCAAATTGAAGAGCTAAGCCTAAGATATATTCAAAATCTGAACGATGATGGTACATGCATCCCTCTTAGCGAGGCTGAATTGGATGGCTTACCAAAAGAATTTTTTGAGGTTTGGGTTCTTCCTGTATTATTTATTTGAATTGTATCTTATATCTTACGTTAATGCACTTGCACAAATCAGATACTGACCTATAAAAGTCCTTTTTGTTACCTTTCCTTTCTGATGGCATTATATCACCTTGTCTTTTTGTTCTTAATTCTCATTCAGCTGTATATGTTTGAAGAGACTTTCAATAAGAGCTAGAAGTTTGATATATGTATATATTTTGTTGATTTAACAAGGAGGATACGAGCAATAAAGTACATAGAAATTACAAATCAAGATTCCCGTAGATCAGTAGTGTAACCCAAATTTTAAAGAATATCTGTTCACTCTGATCTTTGGTGGGCCAATGAATTAACTGGATTAATATAAAATCTATTTTTAAATTCGGAACTACTTCAATCTATTGGGAAAAGACTTTTTGATTGATCAATGAAATTGATTCTTATTACCAACTAGTTAAATGGTCAAAGGTTCAAATTCCCCTCTGCAATCTTGTTGAATCCACAAAAAGAAAAGAAATGAATTTTTTCACATTAAGATTATATTTTTGATCGATTTATTCCCCCATAACATTGACTAATGTACTCGATATATCTCTTCTCCATGCAGAGTCTTGATAAAACTGAAAATGGTAAGTTTAAGGTGATCATGCGAAACCATCACACTGCGGCAGTGTTAGAACATTGCAAGGTATGTTCTTCTGAACTAAAAGCTTTCTGGAGTACTGTCCAACTCGTTGAAATTTTGACTAAACCTATTTAAATCTTGTATTTTTCTTTCTTTTCAAATCTAATGCCTTTATCAGATCGAGTACTGCAGGGTATTTTATCTTGTTTCTTTCATTTTGTTATGTAATAGCTTGTATCTCGGTATTTTATCTTATCTTGTATATGTTCTTAATTTGAACTACTCCATAAAATTCAATATCCATGTAAGCTTTGCGAAATTAATGCATATTGTCAATATGTAAAGTTTTAGTCCTTTATTGAGCATGATATTTGAATTTTTTGAAAATAGTTAGCCTAGGTGTTTAAACTATTATCGGTTGGCCTAGTGGTAAATAAGGAAATATCCTCTTGATAAAGGGCTAAGATGTCGTGAGTTCAATCCATGGTGGCCATCTGCCTAGGATTTAATAGCCTACGAGTTTCTTTGATACCCCAATGTTGTAGGGTCAGACAAGTTGTCTATAAAAAAAAAAATTACCCTAAATATTTAAATAATATTTGGGCATATAAGCATATTGCATGATAAATTGAAAATTATGATACAGAGCTCAAATAGAAAACTTGCAGTAAACTTCTAGTTCTTATTGAAAGTCATATCAGGCAACTTTCTGCCTATAAACTAGGCAGAAGTTTTTGAGTTGGGCACTATTTGGGAAGTTCAGATCATAGATCCAGAGGAGGAATATGTACTGAGTACTGACAATAGTAACATTGCCTGTTTTAAGGTAGGCACGACAAGGAGGATGGTGGCAACGACATATGGAAAGAGGTGTGGAGAAGTGAATCTTTCTATTCTAGAAAATTTGGTAATTAATTTGATTTTCTATTCTTTATGAACTAATTTAAACTTCAAAGATTACTATATTCTGAGGACTGAGCTTTGTATTAACGTAATCTGTATACAGATAAGGGAAGCCACATATAAATTTCTCATCCAGTTCTTTCTTAAAATGGTTTTATATGGATAATCTCATCTTTATGAAAAATTTAAAACTGAACCTTGCACCTTATCCATTCTATTAACATAATCTACTTTGACAATTAATATTTTCTGTTTCTAAAGCCTATGTTTATGAATAACCATATTCCTATTTCCTAAGGTTTTTCATGGTAGTGATATGATAAATGATTCAATACATAAGAATTAAATATTGCTAAAAGATGGAAAATTGATATTTTAAAATAATGTAAATTAACATGACGATGCTTCTTTATGGTAATTGATGTTCCACGAAAAGTTTTGACATTTCAAATGGCCTCCACATCTGCATCAAAATAGAGATTAGATTTGAAATATGGTATTTTTGTTGGTGAAAGCAAAGTGTAGATTCCCGTAAGCAGAAATAGGCATGCTTCAAATTTTCTAGTGCATAACTTAAATATGATGACCGAGCACCGTCTATTCTCAAGTGAGAGTTTCTAGAAAGTTGTGTAACATTCTTTCTAAATTTCCAGGTTCATCTGCGACACAAATTTGCCCGCTTACAAGGCTATTCAAACTATGCAGACTATGCTGTTCATTATAGAATGGCAAGGTCATCCGCTAAGGTAATTGAGAGATGCCAGCTCTTTTCGTTTATGAAGTATCCTTATTAGTTTTTAGAAAGTAGAAAATTAAGATGAGGATTAAAAGAATGGTTTTTCATGACAGACTTCACTTTTAGATTTAGATTTTTTGCATTATTAAAAATAAAATTATGATTATATTTTTCTTGCAATTTAATTTTGGAATACTTTATTTGTATGTGATGAAAAGTAAAAAGAGAAGGAAGAGAGGGCACACACAAGTATATGTGAAAAACCCTAATACAGGGAGAAAAAACCACGATATAGAGTTTTTCTTATTATAATTTGATACACCAGATACAAGAGGCTACATGCTTAAATAGAAAAAAGGGGAACCCTAGAGTACAATGAAAAGACAAAATTGCCCCTAGGGCTAACACCCTAATTTCAACACTTCCCCTCAAGTTGGGACGTAGATATCGATGAGGTCCAACTTGCTAATACATGAGTCAAAAAATTGTCTGGGAAGCCCTTTCATAAGAACATCTGTAATCTGCTGACTGGAAGGAATATAGGGAACACAAATGTTGCCACTGTCAAGTCTCTTCTTGATGAAATGCCTATCAATCTCTACATGTTTTGTTCTGTCATGTTGTACTGGGTTGTTTGCGATACTCATTGCGGCTTTGTTATCACAGTAGAGTTTCATTGGTCTGTCATGACCTTGATCGAGATCACTTAGGACCTTTTCCAGTCAATTTCCTCACATATCTCCAGACTCTTGGCCCTGTATTCAGCTTCGACACTACTTCTGGCAACAACTCCTTGTTTCTTACTCCTCCACGTCACAAGATTACCCCACACGAAGGTACAGTATCTCGATGTCGACTTTCTGTCTACCACAGAACTTGCCTAGTCAGCATCCGTGTATGCCTCGATGCATCGTCTGTCGGACTTTTTGAACATCAACCCTTTGCCCAAAGAGGTTTTCAAATACTGTAGGATGCGCTCCACTGCTCTCATATGTTCTTCGTAAGGAGAATGCATGAACTGACTAACTACACTGACTGCATATGCAATATCTGGTTTGGTATGGGAGAGATAGATTAGCTTCCCAACAAGTCGCTGATATCTCTCCTTGTTAACCGGAGTACTGTTACTCAAGTTATTGAGTTTAGCATTAGCTTCCATAGGAGTGTCTACTGGTTTACAGCCTGTGATACCTGTCTCCTTTAGTAAATCCATAGTGTATTTTCGCTGAGAAACTGAAATGCTTTTTTTCGATCGAGCCATTTCCGTTCCGAGAAAGTATCTCAACTTCCCGAGATCTTTGATTTCAAATTCCTCAGCTATTTTCCTCTTCAATTTGTCAATTTCTGAAGCATCATCACCTGAAATAACAATGTCATCTACATCACAATCAAAACTGCAATTTTCCCAGATATTGATCTCTTTGTAAAGAGGGTGTGATCTAAGTGTCCTTGACTATACCCTTGTGACTTCACAAAGGTAGTGAATCTGCCAAACCAGGCTCTTGGAGACTGTTCCAACCCATACAAGGACTTCCATAGTTTACATAACCGGTGATTGAACTGTTTCTCGAACTCTAGGGTGGACTCATGTAAACTTCTTCTTCTAATTCTCTATTAAGGAAGACATTCTTCACATCAAACTAATAGAGAGACCAGTCTTTATTAACCGCAATTGAGAGAAGAATCCGAACTGTGTTTAATTTTGCTATTGGGGAGAAAGTCTCGGAGTAATCTATTCCGAAGGTCTGAGTGAAACCTCTAGCAACTAATCGGGCCTTGTATCTGTCAATCGTTCCATCAGGTCTATATTTAACGGTAAATACCCACTTGCACTCAACTGCTTTGTGTCCCTTAGGAAGAGTAACCTGGTCCCACGTGTTATTTTTCTCAAGTGCCCCCATTTCTTCCATGACTGCATCTCTCCATTCGAGAATCTCCATTGTTGCATGTATACTGCTCGGTATTGTAACTGTGTCTAGGCTTGTAGTGAGGGCTTTAAATACGGGAGACAAGTTGCTATAAGACATGTAACTCTGCAGAGGATACTTTGTGCATGATCTTGTACCTTTCCTTAAGATAATAGGGAGGTCAAGAGAGGCATCATGGTTTTTCTTCTCCTTTGGCTCCCTACTGCATTCAGCCTCCTGTTCATGTGTCTTATCTTCTAAGGGATCTCCACTGTCAACAATGTTCTCTGCTGGAACAGGTTCTTCACAGCTACCATCACTCGTATCAATCACATTCTTGGTACAGTCCTTGGTGCTGTCACTGTCTTTTCTGTCTTTACTCACATCATTTTCAATACAAGCATCATTGTCAACATAAATGTTACCATTATTAGGTATAGGAGTACTAGTACCTGGAATTGACACCCGGGACTCATGGACTGGAGCCAGAGAAATAGCAGGCGGCGCTATTTCCTTTTTGAGATTCCTCCTATAGTACATGATCCACGGGACTTGTTGGGTGGGCATAATGGGTTCGTTGACACTTATGTTAGGAATCGGTTCTGGTAAGACTGACCGACTCGGACCCCAATTAGTCTCTTCACTAGTACTCTTCCTCTAAAGAGGACTAAGGGGAAAGAAGGGGTGATCTTCGAAGGTCACATCCATGGAGACAAAATATTTTCGAGAAGAAGGATGGTAACATTTGTACCCACGTTGATGAAGTGGATATCCCACAAAGACACACTTTTGGGCCCGGTGGGTAAACTTGGTTCGACTAGGACCATTGGTATGGACGAACACAGCACACCCAAACACCTGAAGCGGAACATCAGGGATGAGTCGGTTATCAGGATAGGACTCTTTGAAACAGTCTAAGGGGGTTTGGAATTTTAAGACCCGGGAAGGCATTCGGTTTATCAAATGAGTTGCTGTTAGAACATCTCCCCACAAATAGGACGGAAGAGAAATTGATAATATAAGAGACCGAGCAACTTCGATCAGATGACAGTTTTTCCGTTCGGCTACTCCATTTTGTTGAGGAGTATACACACACGAACTCTGATGGACAATTCCTTTAGAGACTAGGAATTTCCTAAAGGAGTTATTAAAAAACTCCCGACCATTGTTATTATGAAGAATAGTGATCTTTGCATTAAACTGGGTTTCTATAGAACTATAGAACTGTTTGAAAACAGATGTGACTTCAAACTTGTCGGTAAGAAGGAAGACCCAAGTTAATCTAGTGTGGTTATCAATGAAGGTTACAAACCACCGTTTGCCCATGGCGGTAGTAATCGGTGACGGACCCCACACATCGCTATGGAAGAGGGTGAATGGTTTGGAAGGCTTATAAGGCTGTGGCTTCAATGAGACAGGTGGTTGTTTAGCTTGGACACATACATCACAATTTAAATTAGAAAGATTAACATTGCGAAATAGATGAGGAAACAAATATTTCATATAATGGAAACTAGGATGTCCAATACGATAGTGCCATAACATATAATCAGTTTCAGAGGTAGAAAAACAAGACGAAAGTAAATTAGTACTATCAAATATCCTAGATGAAGCATCTTCAGCAAGGAAATATAGCCCCCATCATGCCGGGCAGTGCCAATCGTCGTCCCCGAGTTCAGGTCTTGAAACACAACAGCATTAGGTGAGAAAGTAACACGACATCTCAAATCCCTTGTAATCTTACTAACAGATAACAGATTATAAGAAATTTTAGGCACATGCAACACATCCTGAAGAATTAACCCCTCAAAGGGTGACAAGTGACCTTTTCTGGCTACAGGGGCAAAGGACTCATCAGCAATTCTGATCCTCTCATTTCCAGCACTTGGATGGTATGAAATAAACTGGTCGGAAGAGCCAGTCAAGTGGTCCGTAGCCCCTGAATCTAGAATCCACGACTTTCTACCAGTTATACTAACAAGACCAAAAGATTGAAGAGTACCTGATTGGGCGATCGTACTTACACCCACTGTACTAGAGCTAGTCTGATTGGTTTCCTGATTCTGAGGTTGAGAACCTCTGGTTGTCGATTCACTGGCCAGTGCTCGTCCAGACCCTGACTGACGTCGTTTACTATTCGGTGGACGGCCATACAGCTTCCAACATTGATCTTTAGTGTGCCAGGGCTTCTTACAGTGTTCACATACTGGTGTTGGCTTACCGTTTTGCTTATCATTAGCAAAACTTGATGCTTTAAATGCAGCTGAGTCAATTGACGAAACCAGTGGATTATTCATAGTACTCGACCTGTCTTCCTCAAGGTGGACTTCAAAACAAACTTCCATCAAAGATGGTATCGGACGAGTTCCCAGTATTCGACTCCTTACTGCGTCAAACTTAGAATTCAGCCCCGCTAGAAAGTCATAAACTCGGTCGGTCTCCTTAGACTGGTAATGTAAGTCTCCCCCACACGGGCAATTCCAAACCATCTCTCGACATAGGTTCATTTCTTGCCAGATAAGAGATAGCTTGTTGAAGTACACTGTAACGTCCATTGTTCCCTGCTTGCACTCATGGACTCGTTTACGTAAGGTATAGAGCCTGAAAGCATTATGCCGTTTGGATTACAGTTTCTATACAACCTCCAAAATGTCCCAAGCGGTGGCTGCATACAGTAGGGGTTTGCCAATTTGAGGCTCCACCCCCTACTAGAATAGACCGCAGTAGGGATTCTTCTCTCTTCCATATACATTCTTGAGGGTCACCCGGTCTCGGTTTCGGTATCTCTCTTGCCAGATATCCAAATTTATGCCGACCCTTGAGGGCCATTTTTATGGATTGTGACCAAGAAAAGTAATTATGACCATTTAAATTTTCCGTTACAATGCAACTAGCAATATTCCCTATTGCACCAGAAAATAAATTTTTTTGTAGACAAAGCAGGGAAATAGGTTACTGGGCTTCCTAAGTAAGTTGGTAAACTAGACGGGAGTTCTGATCGGCCATTAGAGGTAGCCCCGAGAACCTCTCCGAGAGTGGCCATCTGTTGATGAACTGACTCATTCTGCTGTTTAATCTGGAGTTGAAGTTGAGCAAACTGTTCAGGATATAATCAAATTTCTGTTCCGGATATGAAGATGATTCACCCATCTCCAATCGGCCACCCATGGGAGTTCCTCGGCTGAAACCACTACTCACTCTTGACTGGAAGGAAGGTGCGGCTGGAATAGGGAAATCTATAGGCACGACTGGGAAGGAATAGCGGCTCGGGTATGATGCATTGCAGCTGGCTGGGATGGTAGAGCTGGAGCTGAACGCCTTGGCCTGTGCGTGGACTTCTGCACTGGAACCAAGCGACGGCTAGGGTTGAACGGACTGTTGCGCTTGGCTGGAACCAACCTAGAACGTTTCGACTGGATGGGTGTCTACGATCGGATGGCCGTCGCTTGTGGAAGGATCGACGTGAAGGATCGGTTGGTTGCTGCTCGTGGAATGGCCGACGCGAAGCTACAATCCCATCTGGCTTTCGGTCGTCTGGTGCGCTATCTCTTGGCTGCTGTCTGGTGATCGATCCAATCAGCCGGCTGGGTCTGTTGATTTTTTACCCAGTCGACTACCTGTCCTTTGGGTTGGGCTGCTCTAATCGATTGATGAAGATGCGGTAAGATCGTTTGGAAGTATCGTTCTATGGCTGTTTGTACGACAGCTGCAATATCCGTGGTTGTGGTGCCAGATGGCATTTGTGATTCTTTTGTTTGATTTTCCTCGATGGTGGCCAGGGTTCCATCTCCTTGCTCTGATACCATGATAAAAAGTAGAAAGAGAAGGAAGAGAGGGTACACATAGGTATACGTGGAAAACCCTAATACAGGGAGAACAAACCACGATATAGAGTTTTTATTATTATAATTTGATACACCAAATACACAGAGGCTACATGCTTAAATAGAAAAAAGGGGAACCCTAGTGTACGGTGAAAAGACAAAATTGCCCCTAGGGCTAACACCCTAATTTCAACTGTATGTATATCATTAATGCTTCACTTTATTTGTTAGTATTTGATTGGAACTATTTTCAATTCAATTCATTTTCAGGCACTTAGTTTTTATTATTAGCATAAAATTAAGTCCATTCACTATCATTAAGGCACGCCAATCACCCAGTCAAATTCTATAGGTTTGGCGACATTGCGTGTTTTGGTTTTGGTGGTAAAGTTTTATTTATTTAGGATTCATCATATGTGGGGTGGGTATTTGAACATTTGACCTTTTCCCCCCCCCCCTTCTTTTTTGGGTTGGTTGGTTGAGGTTAAAATGCTTGAACTAGTTGAATGAAGGCTCAGGCTGGCAGCGGTGGTGAGGGTAGTTGGAGTGTTTGTGTTTAATTCCATATTTCTCTTTCTTTGTGCTATTTATATCGGTAAACCAAAAGGAAGGGTTATCTTCATAAATGGAAAAAAATTGCACATGAACTTACCGCAGCCTTTTCATCTGTATTTATTTAACTTTAGTTTAAAGTTTTCCTGTAGAGGCTCAAGAACCTTGACGTGTAAGTGGGTATTCCAAAAATTTGGCACAAGGTTCTGCTAGGCCTTGGTTGAACCTTAGCATAAGAAGAACCACCGATTAGTTCTGCCAATTCTCAATTTAATGTCAATTTATTTGTCAAACTTTTAGGCTGGTAATTGCTTGAATGTTTATTCAGGTATTTGAATTCTTGGAGAAAATCTCTGATAGTTTAACAGATTTGGCTGCCAAGGAACTTGCAAGCTTAAAGGACCTAAAGGTTAGCTCAATCAGTCAATTGTTTGTCGATAACATGGTCGCATGTAACTTACTCGGCTCTTATGACTTATGAGACATCAGAAGCAAGAGGAAGGAGAAAGTCCATTTGGTATTGAGGATCTATTATACTATGTAAAAAAGGTAGAAGATCAAGAATTCAACCTGGACTTTGTGACTGTCAAGCAATACTTTCCAGTCTCTTTGGTTTTATCTGGGATCTTCAAGATAATGCAAGACCTCTTCGGTAATCATTTCCATTGAAATTTTTTGAAGGGCATCATCCTGCCACCTTTACTCATGAATTCGGTTTTCTTCTTGTTTTCTTCATGCCTTACGAAATCTGTACTACAGTTGCAATTTTGTATTTGATTTTTTGCTTCACCAGGTTTGAGGTTTGAGGAAGTGATGGATGCTGAGGTTTGGCATAGTGACGTTAAGTTATATTCAGTCTTTGATCTCAACTCTGGTGAACTAATTGGTTACTTCTTCCTTGATCTATACACAAGGTTTGATCAGAACTTCAAACTTTTATAAAATTGGCTTTACATTATTTCTTCATCCGTGGGTGAAATTATGTTTTGTACTTGGTTAGGGAGGGAAAATACATTCATACGTGTGTGGTGGCCCTTCAAAACAGTGCATTACTATCCAATGGGACACGGCAGGTGAAATTTGTTATATACTTAAAGAGTTTATGCTGAATAGTTGTGGTTTTCTTAAGGTTCCCCTTTCTGTTATTTTCAATTTTATGTGGGCATTACCTTATTTATGGATAAGAGTTCTGGAGTTCCATTTGATAACATTTCCTTTCTCGAACGGTGCATTTGACAATCTCAATTTCATTCAATTTGATTTCATATTTTAAAAAACTCAGAGTTTCAATTAATTTATGTACATATATACATATATGCGTGTGGGTATATATATGTATATATATGTATGTATTGGGGGGGTGAAATTCTATCTCCTTTTTTTTATTTATTTTTTATTTATATATATATTTAACAAAATTGTCTTTAACTTTTATGAGATTTGCCAAATGTTATAAATATAATATTGGGACTCTATTTTCATGGAAGAAACAAATCATATGAAACACACTAATGTGATCGAGCAAGACAACTTTTCCTTCCTACAATTTTTGAATAGCAAAATCAAATGGTTAATTTCATACCTTCTTGCTTTCTTTTCAAAATAATGGCAACACGAAAGAAATACAAAGGAGTCATAGTGGGAACGGGATACCTAATTGAATGGGATCTTAATGACCAGAATCTGATCTGCATCTGCATGATGAATTCATTTCCCTTTCTCTGCCTGGTAACTATTTGTAGTCAACTAAGAAATATATTAGAAAGTAGAAACACAATGTTTATAGTCCCTTACACGGTATATGTTTATAGTCCCTTACACGGTATATGTGCTATCATATATCTAGAATATATTATTATCGTTTATTATGATAGTCTTACTATGATCACAGTCACCTCAGCACATGTCATGTACGAAGAAAATTGTACTTGGAACAAGAAGTTGAGATGTATAGTTCTTTATATGATAACTCTATGAACGATTTGTATCCTCATAAATTCTCTTTCTTTTCTTTGAGTAGATACCAGTGGCATTATTGATATCTCAATTACAGAAGGATGTTGATGGTCATGCTGGGTTGATGCGATTCACTGAAGTGGTTAATCTTTTCCACGAGTTTGGCCATGTGGTATATATTTTGTGTATTTGCTTTCGGACCATGATTGACTTGATTAAACAACTATAACTCTTTTTTTTTTTTTGGGAAAAGAAACATAACTTTTCATGGATAAAATGAAAAGGGACTAATGCTCAAAGATAGAATAATTTTCAAGAGGATAGAGAAAATGCGAAAAAAGAAAAGGAGAAGAAAATACTATTGAGATACAAAGATGAGAAGGCATCAAAATGCGAACTCCTAAAACCTAACAAATCAACTCCAAAAAGGAAAGCAAATCTAGAGAGCACATAAATTAAAAAGCCAAAGCCGGCAGAAGTCTGATGAGCCAATGAGGTACGAAGTCCAATAAATTAGAAGATGATAATTTATTGTGGTTTAAGACTGGAAGATGGTCAGAAGTAGGATAACTGAGGCAAGTTCCTTAAGTTCTAGAATCTGATTTGTGATAAATATGTATTTATGGTCATCGGCCTTGACCATGCCCCTAACTGGAACAATACCTCTCTCATGATTCTACCTACATCTTCTTAGACAAAGATTTATAATAAGTGTGGGGTGAGCAAAATCTTGTGATGGAAGTTATAATGTCTGCTTCTGGAGGCATGATGGCGTCCGGACTAAAAGATGACCACTATGGTCTTGTGTGGCTTTGGGATAAACTACCTTAACAATCCAGTTCAAACTTCAGTGCTTGTCCAATCATCCTTTTATATTAATCCACACGTAATGTTACCATGCTACATTAGTGTTTCTGTCAGTATTATTAGAAAACTAACACTGGAGGTAAAATGCACAATATTCTTTTTTTTTTTTTTTGGGGGGGGGAATGTATAATATTCTAAACTGTAAGCATTTCATATTTATGTGATTTTAATGTATTTTCCTCAACTTCATGACTGGAATTTTAGGTTCAACATATTTGCAATCGTGCATCATTTACTAGGATCTCAGGGCTGCGTGTTGATCCTGACTTTGTTGAGATCCCTGCTCAGATTCTAGAAAACTGGTAGCTGATGCATTGTAATATTCTTTAGTTTGATTTGAAAACTGCATCCACCTGTTAATGCTCGTGTTTGTTTTATAGGTGCTATGAAAGTGTTTCTTTGAAGTTGTTATCTGGTTTTCATCAGGTAATGCATTTAGATTATCATCCTTTTTAGGTATCGTTGTTTGGAAATCTGGTGCATCTCAACTTATTCAGCTCTAAAGTTGTAAAAATTTTGGTTTAAAACTATAAATTTCTGTTGTTATGTTATGAACAGATGGTTTAGGTAGGCCATTTGTGATGCACATATTTTACCTGAGTCAAGTTTTCATAATATTTATTATTCTAAGTATGAAGCCATATTTTCTGTTTGTGCAATGTTTAGGATATTACAGTGCCCATCAAGGATGAAGTATGTGAATCACTGAAAAAGTGGCGACATTCTTTTTCTGCACTGAAATTGAAGCAAGAAGTTCTTTATTGTATGACATTTCTTTTACTCTGACGACCTTCTTCTTCCTCTTACTCTTTTGTGTGTGAAACAAGTACTTTTCATAGAATGTTTGAAAAGTTATAGCCATAGACATGTGACACCTCCTATGGGGTTTACATAAATGCATACCAATTATCATTGAGAACAAGGACAATAAGAGCTTGATAAAGCACTCCAAGAAGAAGCAAAAAGTTTTGCTAATTGCATTTTCCTTTAAATATTATCTGTTACCTTTTGGTAAATTATTTGGAATCTTTTGCTCCAAAGACCCGAAATGATTGCTTTGTTAGCATTGACCCAAAGAAATTTAGCCCTGTTTCTTAACCTATGACTGCCAAGCAACTAACTAATATTGTCCTTTGGAGATGCATCAAAAGCACAAAGGCAACCGGTAAGGATAGTTCCTCACGATATGATATTCAAACGATAATAACAGTCCACACAGATAAAAATAGAGTCTGACTAGCACAAGAACTAAGAACAAACAAACAAACAACCACAGCCAAATAAGAGGGCCGCTTTCTCCCACTGTTGAACTATTGTTCATACTGTCGAAAAAGGGTTTGTTTGCCCTAGGGGTTTATTTGTAATTTACTTATGGGTCTAGGGCTTCCTATCTGTCTATTTATTTGAGCAGTCTTTTTGTATTTCAGTGTAACTTAATAATAAGATTCAATCGTGGTTTTTTCTCCCTGGCCTAGGGTTTTACATGTAAATCAGTCTTATGTTTCTCTTCTTCTATTTTTATTTTTATCATGGTATCAGAGCACAGGGAAGAAACCCTAGCCACCATTGATGAGTCTCCTTCGACGACAAATTTTGAGATGGCTGACACGATTAAGGAAGCTATCCAACAATACCTAGAGACTGCCTTACCTCGCCTCCTCCAACAAATGAGTGCTGGTGGACAGATTGGGTCTTGCCCAGATGTGAGTGATGCCCAGCCACCCTTCAACCACAGACCGGCCGACATCTCAAGTGTAGATAGTGGTCGGCGAACAGATCCAGCCTTGTTTGGTGTTCGGCCAGGTCTAGTCGTAGCCTAGACGGTGTTCGGCGACTATTCAGATCCGTTGACGACGATCAGACCTACCGATCGGCTGGGAACCTTCGCGCACAATAGGCCGGTCGATCTCCCAGAAGTTTTCGCACAACCTAGACATGAGCTCCCAGCCGCCGCGACTTTGGATGAACTTCCAGCCGCGACTTCGAACCCTAGGGCAGTCGACCACACTGGGTTGCGCGACCAATCGACGGCGTTTTCTGACCAGCAACCTCCGGGGGTAGGATGGCCGGTCCTCTCTGACTGCAGTGACGCCGATCCGGTCGTTTTTCCGACGAACTCTCCGGCCAGTTTGACTGGGGCATGTTCTGATGAGATTAAAAGCAGGTTTGTTATTTGGGTCGGTTCTTAGTACAAACTCAAAAATGGTTCAACCGGAATCGTCAAATTTACAGCTAGGCTCTGAGAACCCGGTAAACTCTTTCTATTCTTTACCTGCTACAAATTTATTATCTGGATCAATAGGACACTCTGCAGGGATTATAATTGGAGAAAAGTTGAATGGCGAAAATTATTTTTCATGGTCTCAATCCATACGAATGGCTCTGGAAGGAAGACAGAAATTTGGCTATTTAACTGGGGAGATAGCCAAACCTGAACCCAGTAGTCCCCACGAGCGTCTTTGGAGAGCAAAAGATTCATTGCTACGATTAGTTCTGGTGAGTAGCATGAAACCTCAAATTGGCAGACCGTTACTTTATACGGCAACTGCCAAAGAGATCTGGGATGCAGTACAACAGTTGTATTCGTAGAAGCAGAATGCATCTCGCCTATATACCTTACGCAAACAAATTCATGAATGTAAGCAAGGAGCTATGGATGTCACGTCATACTTCAACAAATTGTCCTTGTTATGGCAAGAAATGGACTTATGCCGTGAGATTGTCTGGAGATGTACGTATGATGGAATGCAGCATTCCAAACTTAAGGAAGCTGATCGAGTGTACGATTTTCTGGCGGGGTTAAATCCAAAATATGACGATGTTCGCAGCAGGATTTTGGGTCAACGCCCTACACCATCACTGAGGGAGGTGTGCTCTGAAATACGCCTCGAAGAAGACAGGTTTAAGGCCATGAATATTTCAGTTGTTATGTCTATTGAGGCTGCAGCTTTTGCCACCAAGTCATCTGGATCAGATGGTGACAAGAAACCTCCACCTATCTGTGAGCACTGCAAAAAGCCATGGCACACGAAAGACCATTGTTGGAAGCTTCATGGGAAACCTCAAAATTACAAACGACGCCAGTCACAGGACAAGACTGGTTCTGGACGTGCTCTGGTCAGCGACTTGGCAAATTACAAGAATTTGACTCCGCCTCGAGTTGACAGTCAGAGTAACTTAAGTGCTGTTGGGGTCAGTGCAATTGCACACTCAGGTACGACTCAGTCCTTTGGCTTTATTAGCATTAATGGTAAACAACCTTGGATTATGGATTCTGGAGCAACAGACCATCTGACCGGGTCTTCTGATAATTTTATCTCATATCACCCGAGTGCCGACAATGAAAAATTAGAATCGTCGATGGCTCGTTTGCCCCTATCTCAGGGAAAGGACATCTGTCTCCATTTGATGGTTTGATATTGTGTGATGTGCTGCATGTTCCTAAAATTTCGTATAACTTACTATCTGTTAGTAAAATTACAAGGGACTTGAACTGTCATACTGTTTTCTCACCCGACATTGTTTTGTTTCAGGATCTGGGCTCGGGGACGACGATTGGTATTGCCCGGCACGATAGGAGGCTCTATTTCCTGACTGATGAAACTTCCTTTAAGGATGGTTATAGGACTAGTTTTGTTTCTTTGAATTTCTCTGTTGAAACTGATTTTATGTTATGGCATTACTGGCTGGGACATCCCAGTTTTCAATATATGAAGTACCTTTTTCCGCATTTATTTCATAATATTAATGTGTCATCCTTACAGTGTGATGTGTGTATTCGGGCTAAACAGAATCGTGTTTCGTTTCACTCTCAACCTTACAAGCTGTCCAAACCATTCAGTCTTATCCATAGTGATGTCTGGGGTCCCTCACCTACCACTACCTCTACAGGCAAACGGTGGTTCGTCACCTTTATTGACGATCACACCAGATTGACCTAGGTCTTCCTTTTGACTGATAAGTCTGAGGTATCCTCTGTTTTCCAACAATTTTATGCGACTGTCGAAACCCAGTTCAACACAAAAATTGCCATTTTACGGAGTGACAACGGGCGTGAATTCATTAATAACTCATTCCAGGACTTCCTGGTATCTAAAGGAATCATCCATCAAAGCTTGTGTGCCTATACTCCCCAGCAAAACGGAGTTGCTGAGAGGAAAAATAGACATCTGGTAGAGGTCGCCCGTTCCTTTATGATATCTACCTCTCTTCCTTCCTATTTGTGGGGCGATGCTATCCTCACTGCAGCCCACCTTGTCAATCGCATACCTTCCCGTGTCATGTCCTTCCATACTCCTCTTGAATGTTTCAAAGAATTGTATCCCAACACTCGGTTAATTCATGACGTACCTCTGCGGGTGTTTGGATGTGTTGTCTTTGTCCATACCCATGGTACCAATCGTACAAAATCACTCCTCGTGCCCAGAAATGTGTCTTTGTTGGGTATCCTCTCCATCAACGTGGGTACAAGTGTTATCATCCCTCGTCTCGGAAATACTTTGTGTCTATGGATGTCACCTTTCTTGAGGATCAACCGTTTTTTCCCGTTAGTCCTCTTCAGGGGGAGTGTCCTAGTGAAGAGACTAACTGGTCCTCATACTCTATCCCCCTAGAGATGTCGGCTGAACCTGAACATCCTAACCCTGTCCTTCCTACTAATCAAGTCCCTTGGATAACCTACTACAGGAAGAATCTCAGGAAGGAAACAGTGCCGCCTGTCGCCTCTCCGGCTCCAGTTCATGAGTCTGACTCGGTCTCAGTTCCAGGTATGAATATCCTTATTTGTGATATTGATGATTGTGTTGAGACTGATAATTGTAGAATGGATAGAGATGTAGAGATTGATGCAGATAATGAGAAAATAGAGGGAACTGAGGAGGATGGAGAAACTGATGGAAAAGACAACACTGAAGAAATAACTTTAGCAAACGAGAATAGTGGAAGGGAAGGTGATTGTGTGGGAAATCCTTCTGACAAAAGATCCATAGATCAGACGTTTGACTGCAGTAAGGAACGTGGAGAAGAGGAGAACTGTGATGCGTCTCTTGATCTTCCAATTGCCTTGAAAAAAGGGACTAGGTCATGTACAAAGTTTCCTATGCATAGTTACATGACATATAGTAACCTATCTCCTGAGTTCAAGGCTCTTACTACCAGTCTAGATACGGTAATGGTTCCAAGTACTATACAAGTTGCCATGGAAACTCCCGAGTGGAGGGCTGCGGTTATGGAAGAAATAAGAGCCCTAGAGAAAAATGGAACATGGGAATAGGTTACTCTTCCTAAGGGGCACAAGACGGTTGGATGTAAATGGGTATTTACTGTCAAGTACAAATTCGATGGCTCGATTGATAGATATAAGGCGAGACTGGTTGCCAAAGGCTTTACCCAGACCTTTGGTATTGATTACTCTGAGACATTCTCTCCTGTGGCCAAACTCAATACAATCCGGGTGCTATTATCTGTTGCTGTTAACAAAGATTGGCCTTTGCACCAGTTGGATGTGAAGAATGCGTTTCTTAATGGAGAACTCGAAGAAGTTTATATGAGCCCTCCACCCGGCTTTGAACACCACTTTAACCATCGGGTTCGTAGATTGAAGGAGTCTCTGTATGGGTTGAAACAGTTGCCAAGAGCCTGGTTTGACAGATTCACCATGTTTGTTAAAGCTCAGGGGTATGATCAGGGGCACTTAGACCACACGTTGTTCATAAAAAGGTCGAGTTCAGGAAAGACTTCAATACTTATTGTGTATGTAGATGACATTGTTTTGACTGGTGATGATACTGATGAAATCATAAGACTTAAAACGAAGAATGCTGAAGAATTTGAAATTAAAGATCTGGGAAAATTGCGATACTTTCTTGGGATGGAGGTGGCCCGATCGAAAGAGGGTATATCTGTATCACAACGAAAGTATACTCTAGATCTCCTCAAAGAAATAGGAATGACTGGGTGTAAACCTGTAGACACCCCGCAGAGTATAATGTCAAACCGAGTAATGTTAATAATGGAGCTCCTGTTAGCAAAGAAAGATATCAGCGGTTAGTCGGGAAGTTGATATATTTATCTCACACGAGACCTTATATATCATATGCCGTGAGTGTTGTTAGTCAGTTCATGCAAGCTCCCTATGAAGAACATATGACAACAGTTGAACGCATCTTACGGTATTTAAAGGGCACTCCTGGTAAAGGTCTTCTGTTCAGGAAGTCTAGTAAATGTGGTATAGAAGCATATACAGGACTGGGCTGGATCTACTGTTGATAGAAAGTCTATGTCTGGATATTGTACGTTTGTCTGGGGCAATCTGGTCACTTGGAGAAGTAAGAAACAGGGAGTGGTTGCCAGGAGTAGTGCAGAAGCCGAATATAGGGCCATGTGTTTGGGGATATGTGAAGAGATCTGGTTGAAGAAAGTATTAACAGATCTTCAACAAGACAGTGAGCTTCCAATGAAGTTGTTTTGCGACAATAAAGCAACAATTAGTATTGCCAACAATCCGGTCTAGCATGATAGGACTAAACACGTCAAGATTGACAGACATTTCATTAAAGAAAGATTGGACAATGGGAGCATATGTATTCCCTACATCCCTTCAAATCAGCAGATTGCAGATGTCCTTACAAAGGGGTTGTTAAGACAGAGTTTTGATTACTGTGTCAGCAAGTTGGGTCTGATCGATATTTACGCCCCAACTTAAGGGGGAGTGTCGAAAAAGGGTTTGTTTTCCCTAGGGGTTTATTTGTAATTTATTTATGGGCCTAGGGCTTCCTATCTATCTATTTATTTGAGCAGTCTTTCTGTATTTCAGTGTAACTTAATAATAAGATTCAATCGTGGTTTTTTCTCCTTGCCCTAGGGTTTTCCACGTAAATTAGTCTTGTGTTTCTCTTCTTCTATTTTTATTTTTATCACATACACAACACAACATAACTAACCCTAGCACAATAGTTTAAATACCAACATTCCCCTGCAGCTCCTACACTTGGAACCACAACCAGCTAACCCTCTGTCTGGGGTGTAATTCCCTTTCTACCCGTCCTCTTCTACTCTTTCTTAATGGGAGGCCTACCACAACCAAAACGCAAAATGATGAACACCCCTGCCTTAATGATTAGCGCATAACAGTTTTAGAACGTTATTTGGTCACTTTTTGTACTCTATTGGCCATGTTAAGACAACCTAATTAAGAACCTAAGGCAAAACTTCTACTTTCTTTGGACTTTTGTTTTCCATAGTTCTTCCAGGAGATATTTCGGCTCAGAGGGAATGATACTATTTTCTTAAGTTGGAACTTCATAGTGGAGCAACCTGGAGGATCCAATTTCCATACCTTTTTGTCTTTCCTTCTTCCAATAGCAAAATCTTTGATCAGAATAATGCTCAACTCTTCCAATTCTTCCTTGTGTAAATTTCTTCTAGAAACAATATTACAAGAGTGGGTTTTATTATCTCAATTTCAAACATAATGCTGAAGCATTTAACTGCTTTGAGATTGCATAAAACCGTGGAAATTTTAACAAAAGAGGTGGAGATTGTTGATTTCCAATCCAAATGTCATTCCAAGGGAAGACTTCCTCAAGTGGTTAATGACGTGTGACACCAAAATTTTGAATTTTTCCTTAAGTGTAGGTTGCTGCCTGGTTTCTTGTTTTTCACAGTCCATCTATCTTTTTCATGAAAATATATCATTACCCGGTGCCACAACTCATTTGTTTGTCCAAACAACCATTTGTCAATAAGGTTTCATTCATTCTTTGAATTTCCAATGCCCAACTTCCAAATTCAAGAGGTTTGGTCTTATCGCAATATGCCAACTGATCAAATGCCTCAATCTCCCTTCACTATTTCCTCTGGAAACTAAGTTCCTTATTTTTCTTTCTAACTTTGAGCTACCTTGGTTTTTTTTTTTTTTTTATTTTTTTTATTTGTATTTTATTTTTACAAAGAGCTATGTTCCTCGGTAAAAGAAACAAGGCAATAAAGTTAGCGTAAGGCGCAAAAGAAAGCGCTTTTTTTCTTTTGTGAAACACACCATATATAAAAGTAATACATAAAGAAGAGAAAGCATAGTCGAAGAGGAAATATGGAAATAAAAAGACTCTTTAACACAAGAAAATTTTGCATTTAGGCTTCATAAATTTGATTGTTTATTTAATAAAGAAGGACAACCCTAATTATTACTATATTTTTAAAAATAACAAAAAAAGCCCCAAGGCCCGGGCCAGTGCTTAAAGCCGGGAGGGCTTTTTAAAACACTGGACATATAATATGTTGAAATGCATGTGAGAACTGTATCACAAAGTGTCAAATCCATTCCTACCCCCCAAAGGGCATCTGCAATAAGATATTAGATTTTCATGTTTGCATCCCAATATGCCAGCGACATTCTTCTTGCACTCTATTCATCAGACGCATGTGTTCTTTTTCATTGTAACTTGGGAAATGTCTGTACGTAGGTCTTTTTGATCAAATCATACATTGTGCTGAAAATGTTGACATCGTTGAATTATTCAAGCATCTCCATTCAAAGGTAATATTTTTGAAGTACTTATTTGTTTCCTTGAGTTTTGCATGCTTGGTTTTCATGTTACGACATCTTCCCAGGTAATGCTAGGTTTGCCCATGCTAGAAGGAACCAATCCTGCTTCATGCTTTCCATGTAGTGCTATTGGTTATGAAGCTGCCTGCTACAGTCGTATATGGAGTGAGGTAAACATTACCCTTCGAGCACGTAAATCATTTTTGGAATTTGCTTTACTAATAAATATATGCATAACATGTTCTAATTTTTTAAATTTTTTTGTAGTTCACTGTCGTAATAATTGTATCATTTAAAATGGAAAGGGGAAATAGGGTGTTCATGTGCAGTTATGTACTGGGCATTGGTTATCTTTGTTTAAAGAAAACATAAACAGCAATCTAACTTTTGCAGGTTTTTTCTGCTGATATTTTTTTCTCAAAGTTTCGCGGTAATCTTTTGAACCAATATATTGGCTTGCAGTTCAGAAACAAGGTAATAAACTTGCATTATGCATCAAAGTTTGATTTGTCATTTGGATTAATTTTATATCACCATTTCAATTTGTTAAAAGACAAAAAGAGAGAAAGCGGAGGCATAAGATTTATATGGAAAACCCTAGAACATGGAGAAAAAACCACGATAAAGAGTCTCCGTTTTATTAAATTTTTACATAATGTGAGAGATACAAGAGGATTCTTATTTATTGGCTCCAACAAGCCTAAATACAAAAAAGGAAATAAAAATAAGGTAAAGTAAATAACTATAACACCCTAGGACTAAAAACAATCAACCAAGTCCCTTATTTCCAACACTCCCCCTCAAGTTGGGGCGTAGATATCAGTCAGACCCAACTTGCTAACGCAAGAGTCAAAACTTTGCTCGAGTAATCCTTTAGTGAGAACATCTGCATCTTATTGATTTGATGGGATATATGGAATACAGATACTGCCATTGTCCAGTTTCTCTTTTATAAAGTATCCGTCAATCTCCACATGTTTCATTCGATCATGTTGTACTGGATTATTGGTGATGCTTATAGCAACTTTATTATCACAATAGAGTTTCATAAGTTAGACACCATCTTGATAAAAATCATATAGTACTTTCTTCAACCAGATTTCTTCACAAATTCCCAAACTCATAACTCTGTGTTCAACATCCGTACTACTTCTAGCAACTACAATTTGCTTCTTACTTCTCCAAGTAACCAGGTTACCCCACACAAAGGTATAGTACCTGAGGTACGCTTTCTGTTGGTCACTGATCCTGTCCAGTCAGAGTCGGTATAGGCCTCAATGCATTTCCTATCAATTTTTCTGAACATTTGACCTTTACCAGGAGTGCTTTTCAAATATCTCAGAATTCGATTCACAACCTCCAAATATTCTTCATAAGGTGCCTGGATAAACTGACTGACAACACTAACAACATAGGAAATGTCTGGTCTGGTATGTGACAAGTAAGTTAACTTTCCCACCAGACGTTGATACCTTTCTTTATGAATTGGAACTTTGTTAATAGAATCTCCTAGTTTAGTATTAAATTCTATAGGAGTGTTAGCAGGTCTATATCCATTCATACCTGTTTCCTTTAACAAGTCAAGAGTGTACTTTCGTTGTGAGACAGAGATTCCTTCCCTTGATCTGGCCATTTCCATTCCAAGGAAATATTTTAGATTTTCGAGGTCTTTGATTTCAAACTCATTTGCCACCTTCTTTTTTAGTTTGGTAATCTCATCAATATCATTTCCTGACAAGACAATATCATCCACGTACACGATTAGGACAACAATTTTCTCAGACATTGACCCTTTTGTGAACAATGTATAGTCAGAGTGTCCTTGAGTGAACCCTTGGGACTTCACAATGGTAGTAAACTTTTCAAACTAAGCTCTCGGGACTGTTTCAGACCTTATAAGGATTTCCTGAGTTTACATGCCTGATGATCAAACTGAGCTTCAAAACTTGGAGGAGGGCTCATGTACACCTCTTCTTCTAAATCACCATTTAGAAAGACATTTTTCACGTCAAGTTGGTGGAGAGGCCAATCTTTATTTACTGCAACATAGAGAAGAACTCGAATTGTGTTTAATTTTGCTACGGGAGAGAGTTTCTGGATAGTCTACTCCATAAGTTTGAGTAAACCCTTTCGCTACAAGACTGATTCTCTCTCAAACCTAAGAGTTTTACATTTTTTATTATGTGGAATATTTTTCCCTCTCCCCTTCAACTTCCTCCCCTTCTCCCTAACCTTGTGAAAGGTTGGTTGATCTGATTTGCCGCTGCCGAGAATTTCTCTTAAAAAAAGAAAGGGTTCCCAAATGCTTGCGGTAGTTGACCTTTCGAAAGAGTGGTAATGGATTTGGTAATCCATGAACCACCTGTGGTGTTAATCCACAAAATTTGGATAATCCTTTGAAAATAGAGTTGGAATCATTCTCCAGCAATCGTTCAAAATTTGGATAATCCTCTAAAAACAGAGTTGGAATTATTCTTCCACAATTATTTGTAAAGTTCTAGCTCAAAAAGAGTCCTGGTTTATATATTCCCTTCACTCCAGGATGTATTGGAATCTAAATACCAATTGTTCTTCCATTAACGCCCCCCTCCTCCTTGGCGCGTATTCCTCCACTAAAATATACTGGTTTCTGTAAGGGTTTGTAAACCAGGTAATGCACTTGGCAATTGCAGCCACCGGCATGGGCCAAATATGTGTTTGCGTTGAAAGGAAGGTCTTGAGCTGAGGGTTGTCGGGAAAGATTTAAAATGTGGATTTTGAAACGAATTTAACTGAATAAAAAGGGAACAATTTCATCGGTCATCGGATTCTCAAAGTAAACTATAACTGGTTCTAGTACATATCCACGACCTTCTCTAACTTTATTATTAGTGACAACGACCCTCCAAATATCTTCATGATGGTATGATATTTGTCCACTTTGGACATAAACCCTTATGGCTTTGCTTTTAGTTTCACCTTAAAAGGCCACATGCCAATGAAAATAGTTGTCTCACTTATATATTTATGATCATCCCTTTATCTAGCCAGTGTGGGACTTTGGTTGTATTTCCAACACCTACTACTACCACCTATGAAGCACAGATACAGATACGGCTACACGATACGGATACGATCGGATACGGCGATTCGCCAATTTCTAAAAAACTAAGATACGGATACGTCATTTTTTATATATATTTTTAATATATATATTTCTAAAAAATGAGGATACTGATACGTTGAAGATACATTTTTTTTTCTTTAAGAAAATATAGGATATAGATAAATTTAGCATACAAATTAATAACAATAGCACAAAATAGAATACAAACACTGAAATACAATACAAAAAAAGCAACATCTAAGATGTTGAAGTACAATAGTTAATAAAATGCAATAGAAAAGTGACTAATATTACAAAGAAGAAGAAGAAGATTAGAGGGAGAAGTATGAAGATAAACGAAGAACTTCTTCATTGAATTGTTGAAGATATTCAAATGGTTTATATTTTGGTGGACTTGGTGGGGACTCAAATGTGAAGATGGAGATTATATGATTCTAGTCTAGGGTTTGGTTTGTTATTTATTTATTTTTTCTTTTAGTTTTGGACTTGAGTAGTGAGCTTCTTAAATAGGTTGCCTAATTTTAGATTGGAAAATATTAGATGAGTTACTTGTCTTTTTTTTTTTCTTAAAAAAAAATACGCATAGAAATAGATACGTCAAATCACGTGTCAAATGCGTATCTAAAAAGTATCTGAAAATATAGATACGTCAAATCGCGTGTCAGATACGTATCTGAGAAATATCGGGAAGTATCGGTATCCGATACGTGTCTGATACTGATTCTTTGCCTCACATGAAGTATCTGTGCTTTATAGACTACCACTTTGGGTCACTTCCATCTATTTATGCCAAATGGACAGGTCATCCCATGTCTTGAGCAGCCTCCATATATCTGAGCCATCGCCTTTGTGATTTTGTTTATAGCAGTTGACAACTAATTCTCTCTAAAAACTCAACATATTCTTACCGTCTCATGTTACTAACTCATACTAACTGGCATAATAGTGCTGCATTGCCCGACACGCTAACTTAAAGGTCTGTACATTGTATCCATAAGGGATTGAATGAACTTTTACCTATCTGATGTGGCAGGTTTTGGCTCCGGGAGGTGCAAAAGAACCAATTGATGTTCTATCAGACTTTCTTGGGAGAGAACCATCAATTCAAGCTTTTATTGACTCTAAGGCTGAATATAGCTTGTGAGGTAGAAGGAATTTTGGTAACTTCCTTCCTTCCATTCTTTTCACAAAAGAAAGAAGTTCACTCGGCGTTTTGCAATTTTGTTTGTTCATCATGGACACATATTTGTACCAAAATCATGATGTCATCTATTTATTCATTTTTCCCTTAATGTTTATCCTGTGTGCATAGGTATTACTTTAGGCAGATCGAATTCATATTATTAATGGTCCATTTGATAACCCCTTGATTTTTTGTCTTTAAAAATCGTGCCTATCTTCTCACCATTTCTTAATTATGGGTTACATCTTTTCTAAGTAAACATTTGAAATTTCTTAATCAAATTCTAAAAATAACTTAGCTTGGATTTTGAAAACACTCCTAAAATATAGACAACAAACAAAGAAACCAATAGAAAAAAGTAGTATTTATAGGCTTGATTTAAAAAAGAAAAAAGAGAAAATCTAAATAGTTATCAAACAAAGCCTATACAACTACTCCGTTTCACCGGAGAAATTGATTAGTAATATTTCCCTACCCTTAGGATTGTTAGCTGGCTAGAGGTTTTCTTATTAAAACATCCTTTTCCACCTTCCTTTGAATTTAGCAGCAGCACGTGGTCAAAGTTAGAGTTTAGCTGTACTACTTTTTTAAAACTTCTTTCAATGTGAAATCTGAAGTGATTGTTTAGGGTATCAGTTAGATTTCATTGGCTCCTATATATTAGGTTTCATAAAGAAACCGTATAACAATTTCCTGGTAGCCAGATGAGCTGATAAGTGATAACAATTAAATTTAGTGGAATGTGGGAGTGGACCCAATAGGATTTGACTTCCATAAATCGTATAATCAGTCAGAACCGACACCCATTTCAGTTGAATTCGAATTTATTATTTAGTTTTTGACCCCTTCCCGTTAGTGTGTATGGGTAAATAAAGATGGATACTTTGTATGGATATATTTATTTATTTTTATGGCTGTTATTTATCAATGAAAATAAAATTATTGAAACCTTTTGCTATGTCAATACTGTTTGTAATTTATTATAAGGTCTTAAAGGGTATTTTTTTTCAGTACAATTATAGGATGAGGGATTGAAATATTGAAAAGCTTTACAAAGATAATGGAGACAACTATATTTTTTTTTTTTTTTTTTTTTTTTAATATATATATAAGACCATTTAGGTAAAACTAAAAGCAAAATTAGGAACACCTATTTTTAAAGTGGACAATTTCATAATATTATTAGATATATAGTGGGATGTTGTCTTTCATAATTAGTTTATATCATAATTTAGGCTCTGTTTGGTAACTATTTGATTTTTGGTTTATTGTTTGTAACAATGATGTCTATAAATATCATTTTCATCTATTGGTTTCTATGTTTTGATTTTTATATTTTGAGCGTTTTTATCCTTCAACGTAAATTTTGAAAACTAAAAAAAAAAAAAAAAAAAAAATAGTTTTCACAAATTTTGTTTTGTTTGAAAATTGGCCAAATAACTCAATTTTTTTATTAAGAAATTTTTAATTTTTTAAAAAAGGAATTTTGACATTCCTATTCAATTTCAAATGCTACTAATAGTATTAGTGGATGAGGTGTTTTAAATGGTGTATGTCAATATCTTCACTCTTGATATTTGTAATGTTATTGCCAACAAGAAGTCGGTTTATAAAATAAGGAACTCATTATCCGAAACTTTTCACATTCTCAAAAAAAAATTGGTTCATGAAATGAGATGCCCATCTCTTCCACGGTTGACACGTTGCATTAGAATTCCAGAGACAGAAGCCAGAAACCCCTATTCAATAAATGCATGGTAAGGAAGAAATCCAAAAGGGTATGACAAAACTCCAAAGTTATTGCTAACAAAAGATGGTACCCCTCACCCCTCTTTGCAGCCCTCCCTTAATTTGGTTCCTTCTTCAATGATTTCTTTACCTGTCATTTTCTCTCTTCATTTTTTTTAAAAGATAAGTAATGAAGAATATGTCGTGACCCTGCCCCTTGTGTCCATTATTATTATTTTTTATTTTGCAAAAAGAAGAAATACCCATATGTGGAAATTACCATAGTTTAGCGACGGTTGATATACTTTTTCTTAAAGTCAGATGTTTAAATCTTCATACCTCTGCTTATTGTACTACAAAAAGAAATTAACATACTTGTTGCACTAAAGTTGGAGCTTTCTGGAATAATGAGAAGTGTTGTGGTGGTGTGGGTTGGATGGTGTGTCTCTTTTAGATTTCTATTTTAGGAAGATTCACCATAAATGGTTCATCAAGTTTCTCAAAGTTCAAACAATTATTGATAGTTCAACTTTCGTATTTTGGTTAACAATTGTCTGGTTGTTTTTACCATGATTGAATTTGATGTTAAAAAGGTGAACTTAATTAACAATTGTTTTTAATTGAGGTAAAGGATGCAATGGATGGAATTCGGGCTTTGCCGAGTCAGTCAGGTTTATCTCCTTCTCACATTGTTCCATGTGTGTAACAAGGCTGCTCACTGAGTAACCCAATATGTTGTTGGTTTTGCTAATCTTTCTTTTGTTTTCTTTGATTCTTTCCAATTTAAAAAAGCTTGGCGGTAGTTGGCTTTTCGGCTTTTTGAGTTAGATTTTAGATGTAATTTTTGATGACCTGAGGCGAGCTTTAATGAATTTTTCTTAAAGAAAATAAAAAGGAGAAGAAAAGGAATTTGCCCGTTCAAATAAGGTTAGTTGACCGAGATCTGAAAAGCTCCATACAATATCTTTCTTTCTTCCTTTCAACTCATTTTGCCCTGTTCTTAAGCTATATGAAAAATCCAATTCTTGTTTTGTCAAATTGTGACTGAGTTTACTTTGGGGTATTAAAAACCGTTTCTAATTCCCGTTTTTCTTTTTTCTTTTTTCTTTTTTTATCTTTTGGGTCTTACTTCATCTTCGGGTCTTCCATTTTTGACGTCTATTTTGGACATATATATATGTAAAAGTAGCTTTTGTGTGTATATGTCAACCAATTGCAAAAGAAGCCCTAAGTTGAAAAAGTTTGCAAAAGTGCACAATGCTAGTTTCGTTTCAACTTTCACGGCAACAAAACACAGGTTCAGTTAGCTTGTTTTTATTTTCCAAATATTAATTGTCACGTTTTGCCTGCCATTACTTCAAGATGACTTTTATACCATATTATTAAGATTGAAAGCATATAAATCATAAACATTAAAAAGGTAAAAGAAAATATGCTCTTTTTCTTTATATTTGTAAATTTCCTGAAAACTAGACTAAGGTAAAATTATGAATATGGTAGGTTTGATAAATAATTAGTGAAATATTGTAGATTTGAAAGTAATTAGAGAAATACTGTAGTATTGTGATTTGATTGGTACAATTTTTTTAAAATTAGATGTAGGTCGAGGGTTGAATACTCGACTTCTTTTTTGTCAACCTTCGACTTTTATTAAAAAAATATTAATCCTTTACCAACTAAATAAAGTATTTTTTCCCTTTTTTTTTTAATATTAATCCTTTACCTTCTCTAAACAAAGTATTTTATGTAAATTCACCGTTCTATTTTTTAATAAGAATATCTTTATATTTCTTAATAATAAGTAAAATTAATTCTAAGAGACATCATAGAAAAGAATAAATTACATTTTTTTTCTTTCATATTACAACTATGATTCATAATTGGAAAATAATAAAATGTAAATTAAAATATTCATATAAATACAACAATTTAATGTTTCTCATTTATTTTAAAATATTAATTAAAAAATCAATGTGTACCATAAGATGGACTTCGTCGATTTTGAATTGGTTGTCGTCGACTTTGAATTCTAGGTTGCTCTGGTTCTTGTTGATGTTGCTCTAATTCTTCTGGATGTTGCTCTGATAGTTCTTGTACATTTGTAGATGCCTCATAGTATAAATATTCATTATGCTCTCCATGGCCATGCTCATGTCCATGCATGTATGAAGATGATGGATTGGCCTCTGAATCATAATATCTTAACCAAAAGTAGCATCATATCAGACTAGCATAATCAGTTTGGTTCTGTGTCTGCGCCATAGGAGGCAATTCTTCCACATTGTGGTTGATCTCATTGAACTCATCTTATACTCAAGCACATCCCCTATACCTAGGAATTGGTGGAGGAGCAATAGGTATATCGTGCATATAATGTATCTCCTTCATATAGCTCTCGTTATTACTGCATATAGTAAGAACCTGATTTGGATCATTTGCAGCATCACAAAGGTGATTGTTGTTTGATCTCTGTGAATTATAAAAAAAATTAGACAATATTTAAAATAAATTTAAATTAAAAATAATTAGACAATATTTAATTATGTATTAGATGACCCATAATTGCTCTTGGACGAATAATGTATCGTCTTGTAATAATATTGTGCAAATTGATTTAATTTTGAGTTGCATCCTTATCAAATTGCCCAATTGGGTATCCGTTGCAATAAACCTTGTATAACAGTGTCATCGTACCACCAAATGTGCAACTTTTTCAAACCAATTTTCAGTTCTTAAGTCGATGTCATGCAATAGAGGTTCAGTATTTCATTCTGATGGGACATTCTCTTGGAGACCAAATTGTATGATCACTCTGTTAGGCAAATGCTACTCACTAATGTAAAAACATATGTGAAGGCTTATCGTCTACCATATGTGTTGATCGTTTGTACAAAAATCAGACAAAGTGTCCATGACAGCCTTGTAAGGCTTCCAAATAATCTAAAACATAAAATATTATATTAAAAATATTGAAGATAGATATATTTAAAATATGTATAAAAAATTCAATTGGGTTTAGTATTCATGTACCTAATATCTTATGACATCACAAAACTTTAGTGCAATTATCAAAAAATTTAACTGCACATGACTTTGACTAAGTTCTGAGTAAAAACATGTATGTTGCTCAACATACTTAGTTATTTCAAACAAATAATGCAATTTTTTCTTTGTTGCACGAAATTTCTATTTGCAACCTTCTTCCCACTTCTTACACCGAATTGCCCAAATCGTCGGTACAATCTCATATGACATGTGACACTTAATAACAAAACACTGCATGTTGTAGCATTTTTTTGTCTTGACAAATTATCCCCTTATATAATTGAGTATTGTCACCATCTACCGTAACTACAATTGGGTCGTGTTCTCGAATGTTATCTGTTACATTCATATCCACATCATTGAATGTATCTGAAGGTAACTCGTGTTCAACAATCAAAATCCAACTCCTCAAATTCATCGTCTGTTTCCATTCTAAAATCTCTATATTGATTGTTAACCACCATATCTTTAAAATCACAGGGTGGTACAATTGATTCAAGATTAGGATCAATACATTGAGTTAGATCTTCAAATTGACTAAAGGGTTATGCATTCAAGTTTATATCCAACCTTACCCGACTCACATTAACATAAAATGTACTAAATTGGGGACATCGCGATTGAAAACATCAAGTTCATTGTTTGTTCCTTAGGAATAGGAAATGATATAAATCTTATTGATTCATGAACTTGATGAAATAAATCAATTAGAAAATAGTATATAGACATCCTGATTTGTTCTCATATCTACACCAAGGGACATCTCTACTATTTCAACAAATTGTTAAAAAAACAAGTCCACTATTCACATTTATGCTAAAACCCCACACGGTGATTGGTCACAACTCCATCAACACCATCAATCACATTACCATTTGTAAACAATAGAAATCCCAAACATTTGTCTGCCATTTTCTAAAAAAAAATAGACAATACATTACTAATTATCAAACTTAAATATAAATAAAAACAAATAAAGATATTAAAAAATATTTAAAAAACTAACAAAAAAAAAAAAAACATTGAACATTAAATTTAAATATTAAAACAATCGAATATTATAAGAAATATATAAAATAAAAATTCACGCAAGTTAATAATTTTGTATTAAATAACATAAAAAATACTAAACTTTTTAAATAAAAAAATACTAAAGAAATAGAATATTATATAAAAAACAAATAATACATTATTAATTATTTTACTAATTATCAAACTTAAGTAAAAAAAAAATATTAAAATATTAAAAATATTAAAAAATTAATAAAAAACTTTGAATATCAAACTTAAATACGAAAACAATCCAATATTATAAGAAATATATAATAATAAAAAAATTTTATTAAATAAAAAAAACTGAACTTTTTAAAATGCACTGATACTTAAAAAATAACAGTAATACTAACAAAATGTAATATTATTTAAAATACAAAAAAAAAAAAACACTAAGATGATAAATCTAACATGATATAAATATTAAACTATAGAGAAAAAAAACTACTAATATTAATATATAAATATTCTTGAATTCAATGTCTATTAAAAAAAGTTAATATGATAGATTTACTAACATCAATATATAGCCTATATTAAAAAAAGTTGTTTTTAAATATAGAAAAATAAACCAAACTGATAACCTCAATCTATAAGTAATTAAAATGACATATCTAGCATAATATAAATATAACAAAGTATTAAAAACAAAAAACTAGTAAATAAAAAGTAAACTCACGAATTCAATAATGGTTTTACTTTTTTTTCCTCCTCAAAGTGACAAAGGTCCTTCTTTACTTTGCTATTTGTTATCCAACGAAAAACACTACGGAAAAAATGGGATGTTATGAGAATATGGATCCATAACTTATTTTTAATAACTTTAATTCTTTTTTGTTCTTTGTTTCCCAAAGAACAATAAAAACTATAAAAAAAATATATAACAGTATGATAATAGTAATAAAATTTATAATTATTTTTTAAAAAATTAAAATTTAGTAGAGTGAATGTACAAACCTTACAATTTGATGGGCGAATGTGGGAAAAAAGAGGATTTAGTAACAATTTTGGGAGAAGAAGAAGGAAAAAGGTAATGAGGCAAAAAAGGAGAAAGTAATTTGTGAAAAGTAAAATTTGAAAGAGAAGAAAAGAAGGATAGAGAGTACATGAGACACAAAGAGTGATACGAGGAAAAAAGAGGGAGGAAGATTGATGGAGAGTGATGAAGATGGATTTGAGAAGAGTGATTTGAGAAGTGGGTGTTGGGGTTTAAAAATAGGTAGGTCAAGTGTTCAAAACTCGACCCACGGAAGGTGAAGAATTAAAAGTTGCTTCAAAGCTGTCGTTGGAAGGATTAAAGTTGCTGAGGTGAGACAGGTTGAGACTTCAAGTCTCGAGGTGGACAGGCGGGCAAATATTTTGACAGTGGTGCAGGCGGGGCAACAGGTTGAAAGTTGAACCCTCGAGTTGGCTTTGTCGAAGGTTGAAGTCTCGACCTATTGTAGGTCGAGTTTTGAAAACTCGACCATTTTTTTTTTCTGACTACCCTCAACCTTCTAAAAAACTTGCCAAACTATATAAATCCCTAAATACCTTTATAACTACTACATTTCACTAAATAAAAGTTCCAATTATAATATTAAAATAAAAGTTTCCAAGATGAACTAGTAAATATCAATTTATACTTCTAGGTTGTTTCTTGAAATGTACCCTACTAATTTATATCATATGCAACTTGCAAGTAAACTTTACATCAAGTCATGTTTTTGAATTTCCCCTTCTCTATTTTAACCTTGGTATGTTTTCAAAATTTACAAATGGTCCATATCTATTAACTATTTGCTCATGTCATATTGAAAAACGTAAAAAAAAAAAAAAAAAAAAATCAAATTGAGATATTTATAAGAAAAATTCTCACAAATAGAAAAAAATATCAAAGGATTTACATAAATAGCAAAAAAGTATGGATAGACAATGATAAACTTCTATCATTCTTTATTAATGATAGACTTGTATCAATTTCTATCGCTGATAGACATTGATAAACTTCTATCAACCTTCATTAGTGATAGACTTCTATTAGCTTTTATCACTGATAGACTTCTATTAGTGATAGAAATTATCAGCATCTATCAGTGATAGACTTGTATCGGTTTCTATTACTGATATATATCATAGACTTCTATCAGCGCCTATATTACATATAGACATTGATAACAATATTTATCACAAATTAAAATTTTCTTTTTGTATAATTATTTTTTCCTTATTTTTCTATTTTTGAAAATCCCTCATCTTAAAATATGAGAATAAAAATGACATTAGCATTGGCATCGAGTCATGGGAATTCCTTTCACAGCGGTTCAAGATCATTTTTCTTTCGATATATTATCGTTTAATTTAATCTTAGCATCCCTTCTTCTATATTTTGAGAGAAAGAGAATTAAGTATTATTTTTTCTCAAAATTAAATTTATTATTTAGATACAAAAATTTATATTATACATCAGCCTATCAGATAAGCTATAAGCACAGTAAACTTTATAAAACAAAATTTTTATGTTTTCTTTTAAATAATCCAAATAGCTCGAATCAACCCAGTCCAATTCTTCCTCGGTGTATACTAAAAATTAAAAAAAAAAAAAAAAAAAATCTTCGATGGGTTGAATTGGTTCAAAATTCAAACCCCCTAACTAATCAACATGTATGTTGTTAATTAATGCATTTTATAATTACAAGTTGAAATTTGATCCGTTTGATTTTGGCAGGAAAAGTGGAAGAAATTAATTAATAATGAAGGGAAAAAAAGAAAAAAGAAAAAAGAAAAAAGAAAAAAGAAAAAAGAAAAAAGAAAAAAGAAAAAAAGCTGGCCGCCAACAATGTCATATGAATTAACGATTTGTGATTGATTTTCAACGTTTTACTTGGCCATCTAATTATCATTTTCGTCACACCTTAATTTAAATATTTAAAAATAAATATTAATTTATACCTCTAAAATTTTGGAATGACATCTATTTAAATTCTAAACTTTAAAAGTTGTATCAATTCAAACCACAAACTAATAATTGTATCAATTTAAACTCTAAACTTTCATAAGTGTATTAATTTAAACTTTGAACTTTCATAAATATATTAATTTAAACCCTGAACTTTCATAAGTGTATCTCAATAAGACATAATGGAGGGTTTGAGTTGATACAATTACAAAGTTTAGGGTTTAAATTGATATATTTATAAAAGTTCAGGATTTAAATTGATACAACAGTTAAAATTCAAGATTTAAATTGATACAATACCCAAAGTTCAATGGTATAAATTGAAATTTGTCCAAATATTTTAATTTTGACATTTTAGAACATCAAATTAAATGAACAAAAATCAAAATTTTATAAAACTAGTATCATTTATTTCTATTTATCACTTTATAAAAAAGTAGTTACTTAAAAGACATAATGTGTAAATAAAATTAAACAGTGAACTAATTATAGAAACTTAAAAAAATCTTTTTACCTAAATTTTTTTATAAAGACCGAAGAGATCTTATTGATGCTAGCTCAGCTTGTTACACGGTGTTATGATACAAGTTGAATAATTATATGAGTAGGAGATTAAATCATTAACCATCAATATTTAAGATGATAAGTGATGCACTTTATTCACTTAATTATATTAAGATTGACATGAGAGAAGTTCGGCCAATAACTTCTTATATAGTTTCTTCGATTCTTGTAGGAATTGTTGGAGCTCGTTTGACTACTGGAACGGTTTGTTGTTGATTTTTTAAGGGAGCTGAAAGGAATATTGCTGCTATTATTATGTGGAATGTGTGAAATTATTGGAACACCATCAAAGCTTACAATGCTCCTCCTAATCTTGGGTCCGTCATTTTTCAAAGTCCGCCTTTATGCTCAAGAGTTCGGTGCTTGGGATTCTTCTCCTCCCCCTCTTCCCATGGAGAGCATGTCGATTCAGGATGTTTGGAGGTCGCCTACGAGTGGGTGTCGATTCAGGATGTCCTTCTCTGTTCGTTGAATCTGACTGTACTGAGCTGGTTAATTGCCTTAATAAGGTGGATCGAGATTCGTTAGAAGTTAACTCGCTATGTCAAGAGATTGTCTCCTTGGCGTTGGAGATTCACGTTCGTTCTTTCTTATGGTGTGGTAGATCGGCTATGGGTTAGCACATTGCCTTTGGTAATTTTGAGGCTTTATTTTGTAGGTTGCTCTTCTTCTTCCTCTAAAGAAGATGTTCGTTCTTCTTTTGTGTCGTCTTGGTTTTCTCGATTTTAAATGCGGAACTTGGTGGTGTGTCTTTGAGTTAATCTTGTTACTTTGTTCTGGTTATAAAATAATAAATAAATTTCCTCTATCAATCCATTATAATCGATGCTTAAAACATGGAAACATCGTAATTGGTTTCGATAATGAAATTGACTATAAAAATTGTGATAATAAAAAACACAAATTAATTTAAGTTTAAACAAGATATCGATTCAAATTTTCAAGTTCATTCTATTTTAGTTTCAAAATTTTAAAATTTATTACATTTGTGTTCATAGTCTTTTAAAATGTCTATTTTATTTCATGAATTTTGAAAAATATAAATGCTCATATTAATGAGAGGATATAGATATAGATGTCATCACAGTCTAATCATGTTTTAGTCAATAGTTAGACATTTACATAAGAAGTATATTTAATAATTTAAGGTTTTATCTCAAAATCAATTAGCAATGGGGGAGTAATCCATCTATCTAATAAGGAGTTTGTGTTTCCTTGATTGTTCCACTGTGAGATTCTCAACAAAGTACATCGATATTTTTAAATTTTATAAAAAAATTCATGCAATATACAAAATAAAAAACAAAATGTCGTAAATATAATATAAACAATAAATATTTTAACTTATTTAAAAAGCGTAAAATATTTATTTTATAATTTAAACATTTTCTAAATAATTTCTTTAGAAATATCCATCAACACCGATATTTTATCACCCTTTCAAATCGACATTTTCATCCTTTTTCATAAGAATGGGACTATTTTAAAGATTGAATATAACAAATTTGAAAGTTGAAATTTAAACCATTAAATTATTTTTGCAAATAAAATCATAAGAAGTAAAATCTTATAAAAAGGGAATATACAGCAAATTCTTAATTTATTAAGAGAGCGATTGGCATTGGGCATCACCCACTTGAAATGAAAAAAGGGGTTTATTTATTGATTCGAAATATGAGTCAAACAGGGGAAGCCACAAAGGAGAAAAGAGGAAAGCAGAGACCGAGTAATCTCTCTCTGTAAGTAATACGAAAGCCATTTTTTCCTCACAATCCTTCCTTTTATCGGATTCTCGGAGTCTCTGTTTCTCTGTTTTCGCATGCGTTTTTCCGTTTCTCTTCCACATTCAAAACCCTGATTCTTCTTTTTGTTTCTTTTTCTGTTTTTTTTTTTTTTTTTTTTTTTTTTTCCAATTTGAAATTGAACCCTAGAGTCATTTGGGTGGAAGAATTCGGACGGAATATGTGTTGATTGTTACTTAATTCGTCTTTCTTTAATCTGGGATGTTCTTAGAATCGGATTCAGAGCGGGATTTCAGATCTTTGGTTTTGAGTGTTTCAGGTGTTTGGGTGTTTGGATACGAATCTAGCTAGTTTTTGCGGAATAGCAGATGATATGTTCGATTTTGCTTATGGGTTCAAAACAGAGATTTTGTCTGATCTGTTGTAAGCGTGAATCTGCTTACTGTTTAGATGAAAAGGGTAGCTTTGGTTTGCCTTGTTCATTTGAGTTGATGTTGGTAAAGTGTCTGCTATGATTGCTGGCTGCTATCTCCGGTTTACACTGGAAAAATGGAGTGTTTACTGAACTGATGGATTTGTAGTATTTAGCTCTCAACAGGTTTCTGGAAGCTAAGGAAAGAGCGTTTTACTTTTTTGGGAGTGTCACTTTGTCGGTTTTTATGAATTATGATCAAACAGATATTTAGTAAGCTTCCCCGAAAATCATCGAAGAGTGCTGAGAGTAGGGAACATGGTGGAAGCCATATGGCGCCTTCGACCGCTTATGCTTCTGCCAGTTCGAGAAGTAATGATTTAGCATCTGGCAAGTCAGCAAATTTGGTTTCGTCTTTTGCAGCAACGAACTCTGGTCAAGATGTGGGGCAAAATCATGGTACCAAGTCTAATAAAGGTGGGAACACGAAACTGAATGGAATTCCCACGTCTTCATATGAGCCATTGCCTGGGTTTAGGGAAGTTCCAAGCTCTGAAAAGCCGAATTTGTTTGTTAAGAAGCTAAATCTATGCTGCTTTTTGTTTGACTTCAGTGACCCAACAAAGCACCTTAAAGAGAAGGAGATCAAGCGACAAACTTTGTTGGAGATTGTGGATTATGTAACTTCTGTCAATAGTAAATTTACTGAAACTGTTATTCAGGAAGTTATAAAAATGGTCTCCATAAATTTATTTAGAACAATGAGTCCTCAACCACGTGAGAGCAAAATTGTGGAGGGTTTTGATTTGGAAGAGGAGGAGCCTTCAATGGATCCTGCATGGCCTCATTTGCAAATCGTGTATGAATTCTTTCTCAGATTTGTAGCCTCGCCTGAGATGGACGCAAAATTGGCTAAAAGATATATCGATCATTCTTTCATTCTGAAACTGCTGGATTTGTTCGACTCTGAAGATCCTAGAGAAAGAGAATACTTGAAGACAATTCTGCACCGCATCTATGGGAAATTTATGGTACACCGGCCATTTATTAGAAAAGCTATAAATAACATATTTTATCGATTTATATTTGAGACTGAAAAGCATAATGGGATTGCTGAACTTTTAGAAATCTTGGGAAGTATCATCAATGGGTTTGCTCTTCCTCTGAAAGAAGAGCACAAGTTATTCCTTGTTCGTGCGTTGATCCCTTTGCATAAACCGAAATGTCTAGCTATGTACCACCAGCAGTTATCATACTGCATCACGCAATTTGTAGAGAAAGATTGCAAGCTTGCTGATACAGTCATAAGAGGTTTATTGAAGTATTGGCCAGTTACAAATAGTTCAAAAGAAGTCATGTTTCTCAGTGAGTTGGAAGAAGTATTAGAAGCAACTCAACTTCCAGAGTTCCAGCGCTGCATGGTACCCTTGTTTCGCCAGATCGCTCGATGTCTTAATAGTTCACATTTTCAGGTACTAGTTGGCTTCATTGATTGCTTGGATTCACCTGTTGATATTATAAACAGTTTGTGTTTTGTTGTTGTGCGGTCATATGTTTTGGTGATACGGTCTGCCTTGCATTTAGATTTGACTGTCAGTACCTCTAGGCAGACCTGGCCAAGTGAAAATTTGAGATTATATATATAAGATTGTAACTTGTAAGCATGAAGTTTGAATGTTATAAGATTGTAAATTAGGTAATACTGCTGTGGGAAGATCAATACTTTTCTTATTTTTGTATTTTCCCAAACGTTCCTAGCTTTTTTTTTCCTCTAGAAAATTATCCCACTCTGGGGGGTAGTAGCATTAAAACTCCCAAGTATCTAGCATGTGGAGAGTGGAATGAAATATTTGATTTTTCCTAGTGGTGTGTACTTCCACTTGTTCTTGAAACCTAACCTTGGTCAGCATTTTGATTTCCTAGGTAGCAGAAAGGGCGCTGTTCTTGTGGAATAATGACCACATTGAAAACTTGATCAAAGAAAATCGAAAGGTCATACTGCCCATAATCTTTCCAGCTCTGGAAAAGAATGCCAGGAGTCATTGGAACCAGGCAGTCCATAGCTTGACTTTGAACGTTCGAAAAATATTTTATGATCTTGATCCTGATCTGCTCAAAGAATGCTTAGTCAAGTTTCAGGAAGATGAATTGAAGGAAAATGAGCGGAAAGCAAGACGAGAGGCTACATGGAATCGTTTAGAAGAGCTTGCTGCAAAGAAAGCTGCAAGTAATGAAGCCGTGCTTGTTTCTCATAAATTACCCACTCGGACAACATCGGTTTAGTGAAAGAGTAAGACATATTTACTTCCATTTACCCGACCTTGTTGATTGGGGTGTAATATGCTGTAGTAGCATATAGTTTAGGTCAAATTTCCATGGACCATTGATTTGTTACCTGCTATATGATTATATCTTGTGGGGTTCTTTTCTGTCAAATAACCATAGTTCCAGTATGCATATTCTTAACTTTTTCTGCGTGCTATTCTCAAGTCCTTTATGTAGCGGGTCCTTACCTTACAGATTATTGTGCTAGATATTTGGTAGCCTGCACATAAAATAATGCCCTTAAATATGCCTGTTTGACAAGCATTATGCAGTAATTGCTCATCTGTGTAGACATATGTCAAACTTATGAATCAGATTGCTGATCTACCAATGCTTGTAATTTGATAGGATATTATTCAAAAGACAAATACCTGAAAGGCTTTTGAGAGGGTACCTTCTTATGTATACACTGATGAAGTAGGAAACTCCAGTCCTTGGTGAAAAGAAGCAAGTTACCAGTTTGGTACTTGTGTAGAACAACACTTTCTTAGACTACCTAGCGATATATTACTGGTAGGATCAGAGTTTGTGATGATGAAGTCAACTAATCTGGTTAGCCTTATAAAGCTCACTCAGCTTTGCATCTCCCCTCTACCTCAATGAGGTTGGAAGTCTCTAAATAGATGTGACCAGTTGGACATTTTTCTAAGCAATTTGTCGAGTCTATAAAGCTTTGCCTATTGGTATTACAATACCTCTTTTGAGTTGAGTTATGCCTAGGATAGGAATGAGGATGATAGTAACAACTGGTCTGTCCAATTTGTTTTCCCATAAGGATCAACTGTGGCTAATTAACTCATAGGGTATTATAAATTGACATATGGAGGAGACGTAATTTGGAGCGAAAGAATATAAAATAAGTGCATAGACCTGACTGAAATAAGCAAACGAGTAAAAGATAAAAAGTTGATTTGAACAGCACTGTCTCCCCAATATCTCCCTCCTTTACGAAAACAGAGATCCTACTGGAACTCACCTACCAAACCTCATAAACAAAAGATAAACTAAAACATAAGAGAGACATTATAAATGAAGGTAAGAACTATTATTAAAAGAATAAATGTTGATCTTTGTGGTAAGAAAGCAGCAAGAAGTGTAATTAATCTGTCTGATTAGATTTAAGTAGCCAGACAAAATAATCTATTGAAAAATTATTATTCATGGTTGACAGTCCTGAAGTGCCAATTAAGACTTTTATTCCTCTCGTAGGGAAAGATGATGTGGATTGTATGAATTTAACATTATTATTATTTTTTTGTGATTGGACTATGAGCCATGAGGTAGCTATTCTCTTCCTCTCCTTTTGCTCCGCCCCTGATTCACAGGAAGTCATCGAGACTTTTTGCCAATCAAATAATATTGGTAATCACGAATTAACTACTTATACTATTGAGTAGTACAAGTGGCAAGTCTACGTTGAACCACAAAGAAAAATGGAAATTAATTCCTCAAAGCCCATTTTGATTAATGTGGTAAATTGGGAGGAGAGGGGGAGGTTTTGTGTAGATTGAGATTTGAAATGGGACTGCAAGAAAGTAAAGATAGAAATGCAATCAATAAAGACATTCTAGCTTAGAGGATTGGAATGGCTCAATGTAATATTGTTCATCGAATTTTTCAAATATAATTTTAGCTTTTTGATTATGCCTAGCCCAATTGATTGGAAATTCAATCACTGGTCCTAATTACCTAAACATGAATAGATGAATCAATACTAAACAATATTTAACCAACTGTATTACGCTCTAGGACTTACGCTAGGATGAATATTCAATTTACAATCACCTAATTGAATATTCAATATAGTTTTCCCTAGGTCAACAAGTCAATGCTCTTCGTTATAGACAACCAATTACAAGCTTATCTAACCTTTTGCTTTTTGAAAATTAACTTATAATTTCATCTCACATATTATAAGCTAATCTCAAGTAATCAATTGCAAGTTTCCAAGTAATTTGTCAGGCAATCAAAGAGAAAATGTAATCATAAAACAAATTTAAATGGAAAGAAACTCATAGCCAAGTTATAGGAATTACATTTAAACAGATCTTCCAAAATTAGATAGAATTAATTCCAAAATCTTCTATACTAAAACCCCATAACCCTTACCTTCCCATGGAGATAGATAATAAGATCTGACATCATCTTTATCAATTACATGAGAGAAAAGGAAGAAAAGGAAGAAAAATACAAGTGGAAGGGAGAAAATGGAGAGAAAGTTGGCTAAGAATTGAATGGAAGATGATAAACTACTCTAGAAATGAAGCAAACCTTATATAAAGTCGCGGCAGCATCGCATTGGCCCCAAAGGCTCCTTTGTCGTAGTGAAGCGTTGCGCCCTACTACTCGCACGTGCAACAGACATCTGGCGTGGTGTGGCACTATAACAAATAGGTGCTACTGCCTTGCAGTGCTGTGCATGGGCGTCGCAGCATTGCACGACGTTATGGCCCACGACCCAATTAGCCTAATTTGCTCTATTTAGCTTCGTTTTGCTTTCTAAATGCTATGTTTAAGTCAAAAACGGTCTGTAACGCTCTAGAGTGTATGAATTACTCGAGATCATGTAAATAAGATTATATAAGTCCTTTAAACATCATAAATGAGCTAGATTAGAGGCACTAAGATAGTATATCTTGGGTGAGTTCAATCCCTTGTCGCAGTTGTCTTGCTCCCTGTGAGTCATTGTTACCATGACATGCAATTGTTACACAAGCAAGTAGGTGTCCTGAGTTCCCCATGGTTCCTTAAGGGAGAGTTTGAGGTGCAGGCTCGAAATCAAAAGCTTGAGAATCAAATGCTTAGAGGCTTATTTGAGGGGGTTTTGAAACCTAGGAATTACAAAGCTTGTGTTTGGGGTACAGGGTTTGGAAGCCTGGGATTCTGAAGCCTGTGTTTGGGGTACAAACATAGGTTTGGGTAATCTAATTTTTTTTCTCCTTATTTTTAGTGGTTGTTTTGTGAATAGTATAATCTCTAGTGTATTTTGCATCAATTTTTGTTTATTTTAAAAGAAAAAAATTAATTTATTCATTTTAAAATCAAATTTATATTAGTTTATCTTTTGTAATCCTAAATTAATCCATTTGGGTTTATTAATTTCTATGACAATAATATATGAATGACAATGATTTAGTTATTTCTATATAAAAAATAGCTTTTAGTAAAAAAAAAAAAAAAGTAACGAAGTTTTGATATTAAGTTTTATAACAAGTTCAGTTTGCCTTTAAATTTCTAATTTATCTCATTTTAAATAACAACTTTATCTTTTGATAACAAAGTAATAAATTTTGAAATTTAGTATCATAACACATTATAACAAAGATAGTTTTGCTTTAAATTCTTAAATTATCTTTTTTTTTTAATCGTTTTGTCACGAAATGAATTTTATGTTTGAGGTTTGCATTTAATAGCATTCTTTATCCATCAGTTGGGTTTTTTTGGGTAGAAAAATGAAGAAGGAGAAAAGGAGAAATTGAAGGGAAAAGTGGAGAAAGAAGGAAGAAAGAAAAAAATTATCGATGACTATCACCAATGATGGTAGTTTCAATGGTTGGTAAAGAGAATTTGATGACCAATGAGCATCACGAATGATGCAACATTTAGTATTTAGAGCTCCTAGATGAAAAAGTCAATTTCTTGTTTTTGAGTTCGTAAAAATGAGTAAAAAAGGGAGAGAGAGGAAGAAGAAGAAAAGGAGAAAACACAAAAACTAAACTCTAGTGACCATCACTATGGTCAATTGACGATGGCATGATGATCGGGCGATTATCGACAGTCAAGTCGGTCGATTGATAGTCGGGGGTCATGACATTTGTTTGTTGGCTATCACAACGGTCGGTCATTAACATGAAGGAAATCGGTGAAGGTCCCTGTGCGGAAACGTGGGGATCGATCCCAATTTTATTTTTCAAGACTATTAATTTACAAAATAGAGACAATTATGCATTACAATAAAATTCTACAGCATGCAAATTAAGAAGAAAATTAAT